>NC_031790.1:844008-850906 GCF_001522545.3 Parus major
CCAACCCAACCCAACCCATTCCAGGATTCTGGGGTTCCATGAGCTGTGTTGATCCATCTGCTGTTAATTTTTGTGATCCCATGGGATTGTCCATCCCTGTCCCTGCCTGCTGAACCTGGGGAAGAGCTCAGGGCTCTCCTGGAGCTCCTGTGCCCCCTCCCCTTCCCACCTCAGCCGTGAACCACTCATTTGTGACCACGCTCTCTTGATGAGCGTTTTAATTACCCAGGAATCTGGGAACTTGTGCTTCCGGCCAATCCAGGATCTCCCTGAGGAGCCTCAACACCTCCAGTGATCCTGAATATAGGACAGAGATGCAGGCGGTGTCCTACCAGCAGCCTCTGTGCCTCAAAACACCGCACAAATGCAGAAATTCAAAAAGAAACTGAGAATACAGGAATTTTTCAGCTCTGCCCAAGGTTCTGGTTGTTGTGGAGCAAACTGACGTGGAATTATGGGATTGTTTTGGTTGGAAAAGCCCTCTGAGATCATCGATTCCAATTGTCCAGCACAACCAAGGCCACCAGTAATCCATGTCCCCAAGTGCCACCTCCTCTGTTGAATCCCCCTGGGAATGGGGACTCCACCCCTGCCAGGGCTGGACAACTCTTCCCATGAAGGATTTTCTCTAAATCCAACCTAAACTTACCCTGGCACAACTTGAGGCCGTTCCCTTTCATCCTCTTGGAATCAATTTATCCCATGGAGTTCTGCTGTGTTTTCCTTTTCCTCCCAGGTGTGGTTAAAAATGAAAATTCACTTTAAAGCCTCTTGCGAGGGGAGGTTATAAAATTTCCCCCCCAATCTTGTGTTGTTTTATTCCATAATTTGCATTTTAGAAAGGAAAAAGCAGCTTTCCCACAAGGCTCCCGTGTATAAATCCCAGTTTGTTGTTCTTCATCAGGGCAAAACACTCACTCCACACCAGGTGCCTGAAATTTAGAGGCTCTGGGTTTAAAGGAAGGAGAAAAATTGGCAAAAAAACCATTCCTGGATTGTTCTAGGCTTGAAAAGCCCTGATGTAATTAATCTCCCTTCATCAGGAGCACAAAGGCGGCGTCTAATTGCGAGCTCCGAAGCAGCATCGCTTGTCCAAGTGGTTGAGGAGTGGTTACGGATGAAAGGGAGGGAAACGAGGCAGTGATGGATGTGTGGATTTTTGGGAGCTCTGTCTCATTGCCTCGCCTCGGGAAGTGGTTGGAAATCGGCTGCAAAGTCGTAAAAGGAAATTAAAAGACATAAAACTTTGTTAAAGTAACGGGGGAAGGCCTGCGTGGAACGGGAAATGCGGTGAGGAGCTGGGAAGCTGGGGAGCGAAAAACCTTGGAAAGGTGTTTATGTGCTCTGGGAAAGCAGGGAATGGAATCTTGGAATGGTTTGGGCGGGAAGGGACCTTAAATTCATCCAGTGCCATGGACAGGGACAGCTCCCAGTGTCCCAGGCTGCTCCAGCCTGGCCTTGGGCACTCCCAGGGATCCAGGGGCAGCCCCAGCTCCTCTGGGAATTCCATCCCAGCCCCTCCCCACCCTCATTTCTTCCCAATATCCCATCCCACCCTGTCCTCTGGCAGTGGGAGCCATTCCCTGTGTCCTGTCCCTCCAGGCTCTTGCAAACCATCTGTCCCAAATTTCATTCTCCCCTGGAAAGTGCCAGAGCCTGGAAAATCCAGAATAATCTACTGAGAGCTGGGATTGTCCAGCCTGGAGAAGGGAAGGCTCCAGGGACACCTCAGAGCCCTTCCAGGGGCTCCAGGAGAGCTGGAGAGGGACTGGGGACACGGGATGGAGGGACAGGACACAGGGAATGGCTTCAAAGTTATGGAGAGAAGGATTTGATGGGATTTTGGGAAGGAATTCCTGGCTGGGAGGGGCTGGGATGGAATTCCCAGAGGAGCTGTGGCTGCCCCTGGATCCCTGGAAGTGCCCAAGGCCAGGCTGGGATAACCAGGGACAGTGGGAGCTGTCCCTGCCCATGGCACTGGGTGGGCTCTAAGATCCATTCCCAACATTCCTGACATTCCAGTTGCTTTGGAGCTCTGTCCCTATGATGGCACCACAGGGAATGGGGCCCACAGCTCCTCATTATCCGAGGAAAAGGGAAGGAATCCACCCAGGAAGCAGCAAAACAATAACAAGACACGTTATTTAAACTCTGCCGCCCCGAGCAGGATCGTGACCCGGGAGAGGAATCATTTATTTTGAAATCCCCTCTTTTCTATAAATGAAGACTTGCAAAAAGAAAACCTCGCCGGCAAATCTGCATTGAAGACCTAATCCAGGTGCGCTGCAGCTCCTTATCCCATGAAGTGATTGAAAAGGGGGAAGATAATGGGAGCTTTTGTCCTGGATATCTGAGGAGGCTTTGGGAAGCCAAAACTTTCATGTGAGTCGTGTTAAAGGATTTTCTGCAAAATTCTCTGTCTGAGTGAGAGGAAAAACCAGGCCTGCAGCCCTCAGGATCTCTCATTTTGAGTTGGTTAAACCTTTAAAAAGTTTTACCTTGATTTATCTCGGGGATTTTATTTTCCCCTCCCTCTGGACGCAATCGCTGTCGGAAAATCCTGGTGAGGGAGATGGCAAAGCTGATGATTTATAAACCCCTACAGAGGAGGAGCCCAGCAGCTTTCCTGCACAGCAGAAATTCAAACAGGATTCAACCCCAGCCAGGAAATTCAGGGGAAAAACCCGAATTTGGTTTTTTCCAAACCAGGGATTTGGTGTGGTTGGCTGGAAGAGCTGGAGATGTCCAGGCTGAATTAACACCATGCTCTTCCCATAATTTCCTCGTGACAGCCCTGGCTCTGGTGGCCTCTCCCTGATCTCCAGCATCCCCTGCTCCAGCCCAGAAGATCTAAACCACCAGGTGTGAGCACTAAATCCTGGTTTTCTCTTCTGGGAACCGGGGCAGGTGCAAAAAAGGCTTTGCCAAACTCCGTCCTGGAGCTGGGGGCAAACTTTTGTCTCCTGCAGCAGGAGCTGAAGCCTGCTCTGAACTTCCTGATTAGTCTGATCCCTGATTAGGCTGCAGATAGGCCCTGATTAAAGTGCTCTTGGCTATTTTGGAGCTCCAGATAAATATTCATGAGTGGAGGAGAGTAAACAGAAAACAGAGCGGAGCCCGGCAGCGCTCGCCTGGAGATCCAGGGGGAGGATCCCGGTCTGGGGCGATTGAGGTTGTGGAATCATGGAATGGGTTGGGTGGGAAAAGAGCTTAAAGCTCATCCCTGTCCCCATGGCAGGGACACCTCCCACTGTCCCAGGCTGCTCCAGCCTGGCCTTGGGCACTTCCAGGGATCCACAACTCCTCTGAGAATTCCATTCCAGCCCCTCCCCACCCTCCCAGCTGGGAATTCCTTCCCAAAATCCCATCCAACCCGTCCCTCTGGCAGTGGGAAGCCGTTCCCCCTTGTAGGACTGGAGCTGGGATGTGCCCCACGGGAGGGCTGAGGCCACCGAGGGCTCCCTGCTTGGAGTCACCAGGACCCGAGGGACAGAGGGGCCACCAAGGGGATTTTGGCCTCAGCTCTCCGTTGGCCCAGAGCATGGAATCACTTCCACCTGGGACACCTCTGGGAGCCCTGAGGGTCCAGGGAGAGGTTCCCACCTCGGGATCAGTGCTTTGGCATTTCAGCCTCTTCCTTTGGTGCATCTGGAGCAGAAAGCAAAGCCCCTCTGATTTCCCACTTTGTCACCCTTGGATATGTTTAGAAGGGATAGAGGTGGTACCCTGTATTCAATTAAATCATTGATTAATTAATTAACTTCAGGAAACCTTATGATTTAGGCCCTAAAATCCTCCTGCCACGAAGAAATGGGGATGAGGCTGATTTGTCCCACTGTGTCTGAGTTTCTCCATCCCCACCTTCCTCTCCAACACCAGATCCCAAACAAGCCCCCAGATCTGGTCTGGGCTGGTGATTCTGGCTCCTCCCATCCTTCCAAGACTTTCCATTATTACCTAAATATGATAAAAAACAAACTGAAAAGCCCAAACCATCTGGCAGCTCCCACTGCAATGGAAAATAAACACGGGCACAATCAAATCGAATCAATAACCTCACACTTCTCTACCCATTTCCCCACATTTTATCCCTTTTCCAGATGTTTCCACCTCTCCTCCTTTGCAGTTCTGTGCTACAGACAGCAGCAAATTCCCATCTTTTGATCTAAAAGCAGAAAAAACCCCAGCCCAGCGCTGATGATTTTTGTTTCAGGTCAGCTCGGAGGAGGCTGCAGGCACAAACCTCTTCCTCTCCTCTCCAGCACTCAGGGAGCTCTTCCCAGTTGTTTCCTCCCGGGGCTTTTCATCCCGAATCCCTGTTTTTCACTGCGACCTTTGTTCTCCCCAGGTTTTTATTTTTATCTCTGCTTTCCCCCTCCGAGGCTTTGCTGAAGATGAAGGAGAACACGTTTGGCTGGAATCGTGAAAATCTGGGTTTTCCACCCAAACCAAATTCACATCCAGTGGAATCCGAAGGGAAAAAACAAAGGGAGGAGCCCCCACCTTGCTGCAAATATTTTTATGGATAATAAAAGATGTCCTTGGGAAATGGTAGCCCTCTTTGGCTGCTTGGGAATTGAATTTTCTCTTGGAATTGCAGGGTTCACCCCACAATAGTCAGGGATGGCCATGACTGGAGGAATTGTCACCCTGCTACACCCCAAAGAGGGGTCTGGGGTCCCCAAATGTCACCCTGGCACCTGGCAGGGCCTGGCCAGATGGAGTTAATGCTCCTGGGAATCCTCCTCTGTGGAGTTCCCTGCCTGCCACTGCAGGTGCCTCCTCTCTGAGCGCTCACCCGTCCCTTAAAAACCAGGAAATTCAGAATTTGGGGAAAAACAATGCAAATTTTGGCCTTTTCCAGCCCAGGTCTGGGAGTGGCAAGCATGGACAGAAGGTAAGGAACTGGCTGGTGTGTGCCAGGGAAGGCGTTCCTTGGAGCGGGGGCTAGCGGGACACCAGAGCCGTGGTCGTGAGACCATTTAGTGATCAAATCGCTAATTATCCTGGTAATGAGACAGAAGGAATTAATCACTTCCACGGCTGCCTCTGGGATCAGCCCAGCCACAAGGTTTGGGTGAGGGATGGGGCTTGCAGCCACCTGAAGGGAGGTGCCCCATGGATGAGCTTGGAGGTCCCTTCCAACCCAAACCTTTCCACGGCTCTCAGCGCTCCCAAAACAGCAGAAATTTGCATTTTTGTGGCTGGAGAATCCAGCCAGTGACCTGTAAAGGTCAGGATGGGTGTCCATAGGACCTTCTGAGATGGAAGGATGGAGGAATCAGGAATCCTGCTGAGTCCAGCAATTCCACGCCCTCCTCAGGATACCAAAACCCAGCTCCCTCCCAGTGATAATTATGGATTTAAATGTTTTCTTTCAACCAAGAAATATTTTCTCTTCTCAATTATTTTGTTTCTTCTGGGTAAAAAAACCCCAAACCCCAGCTCATCCAACCCATCCATTTCTTTGATAAGCTCCACAACACAGGGAATATTTTCCATCTTGTCTGTGGTGGTGAAGAGTATCCTCATTTCTCCATTTAGGGGGGAAAAAAAAACCCCAAACAGGGAATGAAAAACATCAGCATCAACAGATGGACAAGGCAGCGGGAGGATTTGCAGGAACCACCTGAAGTAAACGAAGCTGATGGAATTTGGCATTTCTATCACAACAGATCTGGAGCAAAAGCTCCCAAATTCAGCCTGACACACATTTAGGCCTCTTTTCCCCAGGATCTTTTTTCGCTCTGCTGCTGCACCTGAACAACAAAACAACCCCAGAAATAAACAATGGCAGAGGCACGATCAAGGCTCGACCCAAATGAGGCAAAGCCAACAGTTTATACACACACGCACACAAAAAAAATATAAAAAAAAATTAAAAAAATTTATTAAAAATCAAGATTTTGGGTATTGCACGGCCACGGTGGATGTTGTCCTGACCATATTTTCCATAAAAATAACAGCCAAGACAGGTCTTGTGGGGTTCTGATGCCTGGAAGAGCCGGTTTGGGAGATTATCAACCCTTCAACTTCAAAGACTTGCTCGTCTGCAGAGGACTCCAAGCTCAAGGCTCCAATTTGTGTTTGATTAGGCCCTTTCAAAGCCTCTCTCCAGAATGAAAAGGGGAAAATATAACATTGTTCTCTTCAATTCCAGCAGAAAAGCAGTGTGATCGGGCTGTTTAAAACAAAAAAAAGGTTTTTTTCCTCCCATTTTCCCTCATTCTGCAGTGAAAAGCACCTTATTATAAATATAAGATGACCCAACCACCTCCTGATGATAATGACCCAGCCAATCCATTGAAACAAAATGTCAGTGTCACCCACGGAATAATCACGGCAAAATACCTCAAAAACAGGGAAAAAAGGGGAAAAGGAACACTCCCAATTCTGGTGTAACTCTGGAGGAGCTGCTTGTGAGAAGGGTGAAAGTCAGAGGCTTAAGCGATTCAGACAAATATTGAGCTGGTTCATTTGCAATTTGATTTTAACCACGGGCACGATGAGGGAAAACAAGAGCGGGAGCGTCGGCGTCCCAATATTAATAAAATATAATTAGCAGGGAGATTTGCATAGGAGAAAGGAAAGCGCTTTAATTCCCCTTCCCTGCTCCTGCCAACCTGGCTCGTGCTGTCGGAGGTGATTTCCAAGGGCTGGTGGTGACAGAGGGTTGATTAGAGGGGGAGAACGCAAATTAACAGGGAATTCACTGGCAAGGTTTCCCTCTGGAAGGTGTTTGTAGATCCCAGCTGGAATGTCCTGGAATCATGGAATGGGTTGGGTTGGGTTGGGAGGGTCCCTGAGGCCAGTCCAGCAAGGGTGGGGACACCTTCCACTAGACCAAGGCTCTGAGCCCTGTCCAGCCTGGCCTTGGGCACTTCCAGGGATGGGAATC
>NC_031790.1:851794-857453 GCF_001522545.3 Parus major
ACCTGGATTCAACTTGATGAAGCCAGCCAGGAAGCTGGGAAAGATGGGGAAAACCGAGCAACACAACAGCAGGAAAATGGAATTAATTTCTTATGGGAATTCTTATGGGAGATGGAGCACTGGAATAAAAACAAGGGGAAAAATCAAGTGCCCTCCCTATTTCCCCAAGGGAAAAATTCACTTTTCCTGCTGCACTTCCTTCCACCCCAAGGCACCGTTTTCCTTTGGAAATAGGGTTCAGTTTCCAGTTAAAAATCATTCCTGGAACAAAACGTGTTTCTGGGCTTCCTGCAGCCATGGGAGGAGGGTTGGGAGAAGCTTTTCAGCCACACAACAGGCTGGGAAATAAAAGGGGCTGTTTTTTCCAAGGAAACTGCCCAAGGAGAAGGGCTGGAAACCATCCTGAACACAACAGCTCTAACTAAAAATCCCAACTTTTTGCAGTGAAAATGGTGGATGAGGGATTTGGGGAAGGGCATCTCATGTCCTTTTAGAGATCCAGGTTCCCCCTCCTCTCTCAGACCCAGTTATTTATTTTTCACCTTCAAGGGCACAAAAAGAAGACAAAAAAAAAAATTCCTTCTTCAGCCTCCACGTGACGTCTTTTGTTCCACTCTAAAGGCAGAAAATCTGGGAAAATCATTGCCTCGCTCTCCAACTGAGACTGGCAAAGTGACAGCTTGGAGAGAAAGCCACTTGCACGTTTTATTCATACAATATTTTAAAATTATCTAAGCTCCGCTTGAGTCTTGACATTGAATATAGCCCAGTCAAGGGAGAAATCCAGCTTTTTGGAGCTGCTCCCAATAACTTCAGCTTTTGCTGCAGAGACCCAGTAAAAAACACCAAATTTTTTATTTTTGTGCCTAATCCAGAGCCCACATTCCCTTTCCAGGAGGAATGCTGAAGTGGTTTGTGCAGCAAAAGCGTTTGTGTGGATTAACAGATATTTGACCTGGGGCCTAAAGAGGTTTTGACCTTAGAAAAGCATCAAGGATTTATTTCTATAATTTTATATGAATTTATATAATTTTTCATGCCATGGCAGCACTGGGTGGTCCCTGCCCCACCAGCACAGCGCTGACAAGGGGCAGATGCGACATCATTAACTGGGCACTGCTTCCCGTTTAATTAGCTCCACCATGCTTAATTAAGACCCGATGGACGATCCTGTTTGGAGTGGGCTGTTCCAAGGCCAGGCTGGAGCAGCCTGGGACAGTGGAGGTGTCCCTGGCCATGGCAGGGGTGGCTCTGGGTGGGCTTTGAGGTCCTTCCAACCCAAACCATTCCAGGATTCTGCGTCTCCCTGGCCCCCAGCGGTGCTGGCACAGCACCTCCCGTCCCACCACAGCCGCCTTTCCCTGAGGAATGAGGCAGCAGGGATGATGGATGGACATCTGCAGCTCCACCAAGAGCCCGGGATGATGGATGGGCCTGAAGAGAAAGATGCGATCCCTTGATTAAAGCAGAAATTAATTAATGGGCCGGGAGATGCAGATGATGGCTCGGAGCTGCGATGGATGGAGAGCTGGGAAATGCTGGCTCAGCAAGAGAGGGGAAAAAGAGATGAAAAACTTGGATGTCACCTGGATCAGACATCAGCAGAAGGCCGGAGTCAGCAGCACTTTTTCCAGACACCCTGAGGGATCTGCTCTGCTCACACTGAAAGAACAACACTGAAAAAACACTGAACAAGAACGCTTCAAGGAGGCCCAACTTTCTCCAGGCTGCCAGAATTCAGGGAATGTTGGGTGAGGAGTCAGGAAGGGCAGTGGAGAGCTCAGGGTGTTGGAGTGAGTGGATGGGTTCACTAGGCCTGAAAAGCTTCCTTTCCTTCACACGTTTGAGAAACCAGATTTAAAAAGAAATTCTGCCCATTTAGCTGCAATTAAGTAATTGATCCTGCTCTCTGACAAGCCAGGGAATCCATCCTGTCATTCCCTGCTCTCCCACCTCCAGAGAGGCTCCAGATCCTGGAGCGTCCTCATGGTCCTTCCTGGGCTCTCTCCAGCAGCTCCACATCTGAACTGATCCCAGAATCAAACCCCGACGCCCAGCCTGGGTTCTGCTCATCCCAAACTCCCAGGAAAACTCCAGCTCATGGTCCTTCCTGGGCTCTCTCCGGCAGCTCCACATCCTGAACTGATCCCAGAATCAAACCCCGACGCCCAGCCTGGGTTCTGCTCATCCCAAACTCCCAGGAAAACTCCCTGATTTCCCTTCTCCCGACACAGCTGCTCCTTGAAATGATCTCCAGCTCATGGTCCTTCCTGGGCTCTCTCCAGCAGCTCCATATCTGAACTGATCCCAGGATCAAACCCTGATGCACAGCTCGGGTTCTGCTCATCCCAAACTCCCAGGAAAACTCCAGCTCATGGTCCTTCCTGGGCTCTCTCCAGCAGCTCCATATCTGAACTGATCCCAGGATAAAACCCTGATGCACAGCCCGGGTTCTGCTCATCCCAAACTCCCAGGAAAACTCCCTGTTTTCTGTTCTCCCGACACAGCTGCTCCTTGAAATGATCTCCAGCTCCCCGGAAAACAAAACAGATCCAAGCGCGCCTCATCTCAGCAGCCCCATTTCTCATTCCGCTGCTGACAACACCTAATGAAGTGGATAAATGATTAATTAAGAAACAATATTTCTTTACAGAAGCTGGCTCCTGGGGGGAGGAAAGCGAATCCCTCGGCGCTATTGTTCACTGGAATGTTTTCCACTATTTTTAGCAGGCGGAGGAGAAGCTGGAGCAGCGCGAAGGGAAGCGGAGCCGTGTTTGATCAGAGCAGGAACAACAAACAACCCTCGGAACAAACCTCCGGGTGTTCCCTGGCTCTGGAATTAACTCCCCTGCCGCTCCCGACCAACGCCGAGCTCCGGGAATGGGGTTCATGGCTGATGCCAGGCTTGGGAAAAATGATCCATCCAAAAACGGGGTCGCTTTTGGATATCCACGCGGGACCAAAACCAAAACCTAATAAATATCAATAAATATTCACTAATAAATGAATGAATGAATAAATGAATGAATGAATAAATGAATGAATAAATAAATAAATAAAACAATAAACAATAAACAAACAAATATTAATAAATAATATTATTAATAAATAATAAATATTCTAAATAAATAAAAAAATAATACAACGCTGAACCTTTTCCTCAAAGAAAATCCTTCCACGGTCTTCCCCAGTCCTCCGCACACTGGCTGTGGCATCAGGAATACGGAGCAGGATATTAAATCTCTCCAAGTATTAATTCCTGGAAAAGCCCGGACTATAATTAAACGAGGTCCAATTAACAGCTTGAAAAGACCCGTCTGAAAGTTGCAGTTACAAACTTTGACTCCAGTGGCCCCCTGGAGATGATTCCTTAATCTCCTTTAATTAAGATGTTCATAATATGCCAGGCAAGGATTTTGGAGAGGCTTTTTAAGCTTCCCATTCCCATTTAGGAAGGAACGGTGGTGGCTGGAGCCATGTGCGGCTGTCAAGAGCTCAATTAAAAAAAAATAAATTTTTGATAGACAGTTTTAGCTTTTTCTGTGTTCTGGTGTACAGCAAAGGAAAATCTTGTTAAAAATATAATTCACACATCCAAATGCAGTAACTGGAAAAGGAATTCGTCCATTCAATCCTGTTATTCCAGGAAATGGGAGATGAAACTTTTGATTTTAGCTTGGAATTCCACAGAATCATGGATTGGTTTGGCTTGGAAGGGACATCCAAATGCCATCGAGTCCAACCAAGGGACAGCTTCCACTAAAACCAGGTTGTTCCACACCCCATCCAATTTCTCATCCTTGAGTATTTGCCTTAAAAATACCATTTTTTTTCCACCTTAAAAATGCCCAATAAAACACCTCAGTGAAGCACTGACAGCAGGGATTTCAATTTTCCTCTAAAACCACTGGAACTCCCATCACTTCCCATTTCCTTCCCATTCCCCACGTTATTTTGGAGAGCAGCTCTTGTGCAAACCCACGTGCTCACACCGATCCCCTGCAGTTTAACCTCTGCCACATCCAGGTTGTTTTCCTCCAAAAAAAAACCCCATTTTTTTTCCCCCCTTTATTTTGGAAGAAGTCTGATGTGTCAGGGCTGAGCTCAAGGCCTCTCCCAGCAGCACCAGCAGCCTTTGGAATCGTTCCACCTCCATTTTCTCCGGGAGAGAGCAGCTGAAATCAATCTCTGCTGCATTCCCCTCTCTCCTCTCTCTCTCATTTCTCTTCCCGTCCTCGCCCCAGAGCGGAGGTGGAAAAGCCATTTTTTGGGAGCTGAGGCCTTGGCAGGATGATTTCCCACTCGTTATTCCTTCCTCGCCTCCAGCTCCACACACAGAGACCTCCCACCTCCCCTCTGGACATCCCTGGTTGTATTTTTCAGCTGTATATCCCAAAACTGCAATAAATTCCTTGCTCCTACATCACTCCTTAACCCCAGTGGGTTTTAATTCCTCTTTTTCCCCCCTTCAGGACCCAATGGAGCAGAATTCCTGATGCATCCACTTCCTCCAAAACTCATTTATCCTTCTTTTTTCCCAAGGCCTATTTCCCAGCACATGGTTTGCCTCCGAAGCACAGATCCTTGGGGTATTTATTCCTCTGCAGACAGAAATTTGGGATGTTTCCCTTCATGTTTTTTTTTTTCTCCTAAGGATTCCAAAACCAATAGCTCTGGATAGAGATCATTAAGCTTCAAATGATCTATAAATTCCTATTAAAGGAAAGTTATACTTAATTCGCTCCCCAGATTTCCACCCCAGATTGCTTCTGGCTGTGCCAAACTCCTGCAGGATCAATAATTCCAACCTGGTTGCAATTCCATCCCTGCTCTGGAACATCCACTCTCCATCCTGGGATCTCTCACGGCCTCATTGCTTTCATTTCTGAACATTTCATCTCCTGCACAAAACCAACTACAACAACAAAGTCCTCAGAGTCTGTGTTTTTGGAGATTCCCCCAGCTGTGCCCTTCTGGGGAAAAGCATTTTCTGCCTGAAACAGGTTTTGTTTTGATCTTTATTTTTACCCGGATAGGTGGGAACAGGGAAGGAAAAGGTCAGTAAAGGTTTCTCTGGAGCACTGATAAAACTCGTTTTCCTCGGATTTGAAGCATCCCCACCCTGGGCCAGGCCTTGGCAAGCCCAGCTTTTCTGTCCCAATCACCCTCTGCAAAGCTGTTTTGTTCTGTTCCATGAGCTGGCAAAGAAAACTGCAGCTTCCACAGGGAACAAAAATCCGCACAAATCCTGCTGGACCCACCCAGCCTGTGCCTTCAGGGACAGCCTCCATCCCTGGGAAAGGAGACGACCTGGTTTCTCCTTGGAGGTATCCCCTGTGGGGCTCTGGTCCCAGCTGGGCCAGGTGAGGGTTTGTTCCTGCTCACTGGAGAGGGGCCCTGGGCTCTCCCAGCGTGGACACGGCCCAGGAGACACTGACAGGGCACACGGAGAGGGCAGGTGGCTGCAGGCACAGCTCAGGGAATCCTGGAATGGGTTGGGTGGGAAGGGACCTTGAAACTCGTCTGCCATGGGCAAGGACACCTCTCATTGTCCAAGGTGCTCCAAGCCCTGTTTGGGCACTTCCAGGGATCCAGGAAGTTATCCCTCAGCAGAAATCCCATATGGATGGATGGAGGTTGAAAGGCACTCCAAAATTCT
>NC_031790.1:858422-864104 GCF_001522545.3 Parus major
ATCCATCATCCATCCATCATCCATCCATCCATCATCCATCCATCCATCATCCATCCATCCATCATCCATCCATCATCCATCCATCATCCATCCATAAAAAGTCCATGTTTCAAGCCGACAGTTTTTCCCTCAGAAAAAGAATTAGGAAAGTCAGTGAATCAGAAACTCATGGAATTGTTTGGGTTGGAAAAGCCCTCCAAGAGTCCACCCGTATTCCCAGCACCGCCAAGGCCACCCTAACCCATATCCCCAAGTGCCACATCCATTTCCAAATGCCCCCAGGGATGGGGACTCCACCACTGCCCTGGACAACCAGCAAAGAGAACACCGGACAACAATTACCATGAAGAAATTTCCCCTAAAATCCCATACTCCATGGGGAATTCCATCCTGGGGGTGCAGGGGCTGGAATGAGAGTCAGGAGGGGATGGTGAGTTGTCTCACATCACCCAGCAGCAGCCTCCCGTTAGTCCAAAGAAAGCTTTTGGATGTTTTGTTCGTGTTAAACATCTGAGGCAGAGCGATGTTGACGTGGCACAGGCACTCCCCGGGCCTGCTCTCACATTTTTCACGCTTTATTACCCAGGATCTTCCCCACCACCTCCAAAACGCCTGGGGAAAACACAAGGAGATTAAAAGAAAAGCTATTGCTTAATATTAGAATGAAATAGATCCAAACTCCCGGGCTGGTTATGGAATAATAATAATTACAGCCGGGAGAGCCGGGCCCGGGAGAGCCCCAAGTCCTCCAGCAGCTTTGTCTCTCTCTAAATGAATTTGTCCCATAAACATTTTTAGTGATCTCATTAGCATTGTTAATAAAAGTCATTAACCACGACACCACCAAGGGTGCTTTGGGGACAAGGCTGGATGCAGGTTTGGAGTTCAGATTCAAAGGCACAGGGAGTTTTGGCTGGGGAATCTGTGGATAAACCATCCCTGGAAGTGTCCAAGGCCAGGCTGGAAGGGGCTTGAAGCAAGCTGGGAGAGTGGAAAGTGTCCAGGCTGGAAGTGGGTGATTTTTAAGGTCCTTCCCCACCCCAACCCATTCCATAATTCCATGATAATGTCAAAATACAGAGAACTCAAGATGGTCTTTCCCGCTCTCCCCTGCCCTGTGAATGTTTCCCAGTCAGAACACGGAATCAGGAGGTTAAATTGGGATTTCTAGCCCATGGATTTACTTGGGTTGGATGTTCTGCTCCAAAATCCCCCCCTCCTTGTTTGTCCTCACCTGCTGGGGGTGCCTGGCTGAGCTCTCCACTTCCAAAGGACGTCCAGAAAAACAGATTTTCCACCTCAGTTTGCACAGAACCTGGAGCACCAAACAGACAGGTTGGAAAGAAATACAGGGGGAAGAGAAACCCAAGCTACACATCCTCAATCCAGACTTCACAACCCCAGTTTTAAGGGAAAGGTGGGTATTTTATTCCATAATCACAAATTCAGCGTTTCCAGCCATGGCTGATCCACGGGAGGCTGCGTTTCACCCCCTCTTCCCTTTCCATCTGCCTCTCCTCCCATCCAGCCGGGTCCCTGGCACCGAGAGCCCGGAATAAACGCCTTGTCTCCCTCCGTCTGGGCTGAAGGTGCTCTTGCAGGAAATGCCAGCAGCCAGGAATCCATCCTCTCCGAGGGCTGACTCCCAGCCATCCTGAAAATTTAATGTGATGGGAGAGGCAGGAGGCGCCGCTCGGTGAGGAAATGTCACGGCCGCGCTGGAGACCGCCGCAAACGCCACCCCAAAGGCCACCTTTGTTTTCCCTTCCACAGAGAGCGGGGGGAGAGGCAGGGAAGGGGAAAGAAATCAAATTATTTGTGTCAGATAAGGGGTTTGGTGCCCCACTCCCCAAAAAGGTTTTGTTGGGAGGAGAAGTCGGTTAATTTGACCAGTCCCCCTGGGGGTGCACAGGTGTGCTCGGGTAGGGAGGCCTGAGGGGGATGAAGAGCTGGCAGAATTCTCCAGGCTTTTGGGGCTCCTTTAGGACAGGATGGGATGCAGTTGCTGCAGAGGGAAGCTGAGCCTGCCTAAGGAACACAGTTCACATCAGAGAAAAGCCTCTGTGGGGAAAGGAGCGGAGGAATCATCCTGGGGCTGGGAAGTGGGGAAGGATGGGGAAAGAAGGGATCTCCCCATGCAAAACCAGCTCTGCTGGGTGCCAGATTTATCTTCAGTGCTGGGTTTGATGATTGTAAATCCATGGAATGCTTTGGGTTGAAGGGACCTTAAATCCCATCTCATTCCACCCCCTGCCATGGGCAGGGACACCTCCCACTGTCCCAGGGTGCTCCAAGCCCATCCAGACTGGCTTTGAGCACCGCAGGAAAGCCCCAGGACAGGGTGTTTTAACCAAATATTCTGCCAGGGCTGTTGCCCCCCTCACCTCTCAGGGATTATCTGGAGGATCTCGGATTTGGGATCACAAAATGCCACAGCCATAGGAGGAAAAACGCGTTCACACCCCACATCAGCACCCAGCAAACCACTTGGAGCTTCCCCCAGGGAGGAGCCACTCCTGAAATTACCGAGGGAAGCACAGAAACTTCTGAGAAGGAAATCCGTGCTGCTGGAGAAAGGTACAAATATCTCCAAACGCAGGACTCGGGTTACTGAAGCGTCTGGGAATGCTGCAAATGTTTCCCCTGAACGACCCGTGACCTCTTCTGCACGACTTGGAGCGCCTCAGAAGCGTGGTAGGAGATAATTCTCACTCCAAGGGATTCATCCACGAGGCAGCCAGAGGAGCGAGAGCACATCAAGATCTTGCATTTTCCCCGATCCACGAGGGCAGGAAGAGTCTGTTGGACACTGAGAGCAGGGCAGGAGTTCAGGCCCACGCTCCTGGCGCCAGCAAGGATTTGGGACAATTGGTTTTCCCTCATTCCCACGGATTGAGTGCTCTCCCTCAAGGATCTGATGTGAATTTAGAGCTTGGAGCCGCTGCACTGGAACGTGAAATGTTATTTATTGTATTAATGCTTTTGCCCATTACTGCAATTCTGTCTTGACAAAGCACCTCTGTCGTGTCACAGCTTATGGGAGGTGACAACACAGCCCAGAGCCAGGCTGGAGGCTGTGGCAAGGACAGATTGTCCCTGGGACATAAAACCAGAGAGGGACACAGGGGACAGATGTCTTTTGGGTTTCCCAATCCCAGATTTTCATGGGGGTGCCCGTAGTGAGCGGGACATTTCTGCATCTCAGAATTATTCTGCCACTGCAGCAGCTGATGGAGCACATTCATTTTTACTCCCAAAGCCAAGGATTCTGTGCAGGGAGAGACCAACAGGAAACTTTCAGTCCAAGGGGGTGGCATTGGCTCCACACTGCCAGAGGGCAGGGATGGATGGGATTTTGGGAAGGAATTCCTGGCTGTGAGGGCGGGGAGGGGCTGGGATGGAATTCCCAGAGGAGCTGTGGCTGCTCCATCCCTGGGAGTGTCCAAGGCCAGGCTGGCTCACCCTGGGACAGTGGGAGCTGTCCCTGCCATGGCAGGGGTGGCACTGGGTGGAATTTCAGGTCTTTCCAACCCAAACCATTCCAGGATTTTAAGATTTAAAGTGCCTGGAGTTCACCCCTACATTCCTGACCCCCTTCTGAACACAAAAAGCCACACCTGGCTCTACCTGCTGCTCTGCCTGGGGCCAGGTCAAGCATTCAAAAGGCCAAAATGTCCTCAACCCATCCCTCGTTAAAGGGAGCCCAGAGAGGCCCGACCCCTTCCCCAGCAGGGGCTCACAGGGGGCACAAACCACCTGTTCCACGTGGAATCATCCATGGGGACACCCAAACCTTGGCACAGCTCCCTCCGCTTCACTCCAGCCTCCAGAGCTGGGAATTTGAACACAATCCCAAGGAAATGAAGTTTCCAGCAGCTCCACATCCTCCTTATGTTGGGGGCCAGAGCTGGACACGGTGTTCCATCTTTATCCTGTCTACATTTGGATTGTTACGCTCCGGCAGATCCCGATTTCCAAACCCAGCTTGTCTCGGTTGAAAAACTCAAAGAACTCAGAGGAGGAAAAGCCAAAGGGGACATGCCCTGTCCCAGGAATTTCTTTGTCCAGGAGTAAACAGCTCCTGCAAGTTCTGCATCCCCAAAACAAATCAATTAAAAACTTTAATTTTAAGACTGAGCCCAGATTTTTCCCGACTCAAGTCCAGCTGCAGAAGTAAGAGGTTGAGTTCAGAGGTGGATTTGGGATCTGGAGATACCCCAAGGCCTGAGCTTTCCTGGATGCCACCACAGGTCTGTGCTGGAGAGAACAGACGTCCCCACCAAGTCCCCAAGCGTAAAACAAAGTGAGATTTGGATCCGAAAGCCGTCTCTGCCATCGTGCCCGTCTGTCACCTGGCTCGGGGCTGGCTCTGAGCAGCCCTGCTGCCAGGGGCTGACGTGTGACTGCGTCCCCAGACGGCACCCAGGGCAAAGAAATAATATTGACTAATTATGATAAAGTGTCAGCTCAGCCACGCCGGCGTTTCAGAAACCTGGGAGTGGCTGGGGAGGGCATGGAGCGATTTCCAAATCCCAGGAGCAGCACAAAAGGCTCCAAGCTCCAGTTTTGGTGCTCACTTTCTCCATCCCCCCCGTTTTTTGCAGCTGGATCTGCGATGCCTCACAAATCTCCTCTCATCTGTTCTTTTCTCCTCTGGCTTTCCACTGAGAACCAATAAACTCCATTAAAGTGACAGCAGGGCCGGAGTTCTGAGCAGGAAGAGGCTCATCCAAGACTGACAAATGTCCTCAGCCTTCCTGTGCCTTGTCCAGCACACCAGTGTGTTCACACCATCCCTCACCTGTGCTCCAGACGGATCCTGAGTGTCTCACCCCAGAGAAACGCTCCTCTGACGGCTCCAAACCTCCCCAGACTGCCAGGAATGACAGGAAGGGCTCTCAGAGCTGCTTTTCTCTGCTCTGTCACAACCAGGGAACGCTCTCCAGAGCATCCTTTATCTCCCTGCCTGCTCCGAGCCCCTCGGGAGGCTTTTCCAGCCCTCACTTCTTTGAGATCTCCCCGGGAGCACACCCAAACCCTCTGACTGCTGTCTCCTCCTCAGCTCCCTCACCTCAAAGCTGTGTTTTGTGGTGTTTGGAGACTCCAAATTTATTGGCTGCTGTGGGGTGATTGGAGCAGGAATCTCCAGGGAGGGCAACAACGTCACCTTCATCCCAGGATATTTATTTTCCTGCAGTAACTGCACAGGATCCAGGACAGCTTTAAGGGCTCAGCTCCACCGTGGATTTATCGTGGTGTGGCAGCATCCAGGGATCCATCCTGATCAGGGGGGATTCCCAGATCGGACTGCTGCCCTCAGCACCAGCCCTGAGCGATGCTGAGTTTTGTGTCAGATCGAATTTCAGCTGCATTTAACACTCGGGGACTACAGCTTTCGTTTTCCCTGTGTTTTACACCTGTGGCATCCTTGTCCATCCATGGAGAGCTGCTCCAACCCACTGATGGCACCTCACAGTGGGTTTCCCCTCCTCATCCTATCAAACCACCTATGGGAAGGACAATTTTCCTTCCTTATCCTATTAATCAGCCCTTTGGAAGGATTTTTTCCCTCCTTATCCTATTAATCAGCCCTTTGGAAAGGCTGTATTTCTTCCTTATCCTATCAAGCCTCCCTTAGGAGGAACTGTTTTCCTTCCTCATCCTATCAGGCAGCCCATAGGA
>NC_031790.1:864716-865407 GCF_001522545.3 Parus major
CCTTAGGAAGGCGTTCCCAGGCCAGGCTGTTCCAGGGAACTGCAAGCCTGAGCAAACACGACAGTTTTTTTTCTCCCCCCCCCCTCACTCTGGAAAGACAAAAGTCCTATTTCGGGCCATGCCAGCCAAAAGGAACTTCCCTAAAATAACCTCAGCTCCCACAGGAGCCGCTCAGCCGTGGCAAAGCTCCTGCACCGTGGTTCCGTCCTGCCGACACCTTCCCAAGGTTTTTATTCCGGTGACGCCCACGCTCCGGCGCCTCGTTGTGTTTGGAGGAAGGTCTGGAGTATTCCTTGCTTTTATTTTTATGCAGAGGCCGTCCCGAGCTTTCCGTCCCCGTGGGTGGGAGCGGTGTCGGAGCGTCTGGGGTGCCTGTGGTGACAGCTCAGCGGGAGGGGTGACAGCCGGGGCCAGGGCTGTTCTCAGCTCCCTTTGGAGCCCCGATGCTCCCGCTGGGTTCCTCCTGCTGCCTCCTGTCTGTGTTTAGCTCTGGGACGGCAGCGATTCCCGGCTCCCCATTCCCTCCGTGGGCGACAGACGCGCGGAGGTGAAGGCGCTGAGCTGGAGGTGCCACGTGTGACATGAGTGACAGTGTCCCTGCTCCTCCTGGGTCCCTGCCAGCCCAGGAGATCCACGTGGACACCCAGCAGCATCACCTCCTCCTCAGAGGAGCAGGAACAGCCTGGGGAGC
>NC_031790.1:868038-870427 GCF_001522545.3 Parus major
AATGGGGACTCCACCACTGCCCTTTCTGGGAAGAAATTATCCCAATATCCAACTTCAGCCTCTCCTGGCACAACCTGAGGCCGTTTCCAAATGCCAAGAACTAGCCAGCTTAATCCTAGGGCTCCCAGGTTGTCACCCTTCCCATTTAGGGGTGCAGGGACAGTGTCCCCTTGTCCCAATACTGGGGGTTCTGCCTTTTTTGGGGTCACCAGAGCTCAAAACTCTGTGACCAAACCCCTGAGCTGAGTCTGGAGTTTCCTGGAAGTGATTCCAGCTTCATCTGTGAATTTGCACCCACAGAGATAAAAATCACAGAATCCTGGAATGATTTGGATGGGAAGGGACCTTAAAAGCCCACCCAGTGCCACCACGGGTGGGGACACCTTCCACTGTCCCAGGGTGCTCTAACCTGGCCTTGGACACTTCAAAGGAATCTGGGACAGCCACAGCTCCTCTGGGAATTTCAACTTCCCAAATTGCTCCAAGATTTTGCCCTGAAAGCCCTCTGGAGCTATCCCAGAAGGATTTCCTTGGAAAGGGACTGTGAGATGTTTTGCACCGGGAGTGCTCCAATCCCCGTCCCAGAGCCTCGCTGCCCCTCCCCAGCTCGGCCAAGGACTGGCAGAGTTTTCCCAGGAATTCCCCTGGATGCCGAATGCTGGGAAGGGGCTGGTGGTGTGGCAGCAAGGAGCCTTCACCTCCTCCCCACCAGTTTGGCTCCAAGCAGCTGAAATGAGGTGCTAAAAAGAGGCAGTTTGCTCTCAAAAGCAATTTACTTGAAACATCCCCATTTTCTCTGGGAAGGAAACGCCTGGGTTACCCAGGAGCTGAACACTGGCGATTTTACTGCTGGTGTTGGGTTTTTTTTCCTTTTCTTTGCTAACAAGGCTGTGAAGCAGAAATCTGACACCCGGCAGCACCACGGTGGGGCTCTATCCCCATCTCAGAACCCTTTTTCTTCATTCCACATCATCTTCCCTCCTCTAATCTTCCCTGACAGGTGCTGGCTAAAAGCAGGAGCAGGGAAAAGGCGGTTTTCAGGGTTGGAAAGATCCGTCAGCAGCTCTTCAGCCCGCTCAGGGTGTCACTTCTCACAGCCGGAGCTGTGGCGGATCCATCCTGCCGGGTGCTGGGTCAGAGCTCTCCCAGAGACCAGGACAGGGATTGGGAGCAGCAGCTGAGGGTTTGGATCGCACCCATTCCATCCCTGAACCGGGAATCTTTTCACAGATGGCAGCGGAAGGGAATTTGCCGCCCCTGTGAGCTCCGACACCTCGCGGGGTGGAACGCGCTGGGTGTTCCAGGCTGGGAGCTGCCGCGTTCCGGAGTGGCTTGGCATTTGGAACACCCAGGAAAAATCCAAACTTCCTCTTTTCTTTTTCCAAAACTGGATACTCTTACCCTTTTTCCCAGCTCTCTCAAAGTTGCTCCTGACTCCAGACTGCTCCCAAAGTTGGGTGAGGGATGGGGTTGCTTTGGAAGGTGGAATTCTCCAGGTGTCCTGGCCCATGGAAGCTTCTCAGCCCAGATCCTGCTTCCATGAAAAAGCTGCATGAGCTGGCACTGGCAGGAATTAATAAATAAAATTACAGCCAGGTTTCTGACCCATTTCAAGCAAAAAAACCAAGAGAAAAAACCGTGGGCTTTCCTCTCTCTTTTGGTCCTGAATAATTCACATTTCCATTAGTATAAACCTGGAGCCATTTTTTTAAAGCATTCTTTAATCCATGGATTTTTTTTTTTTTTTTATTTTTTCCCAGGGAAAGGCTCTGATCTGCAGAATATCTAAATCAATGCCAGCCGGTTCAAGGTGCAGGACCTGGAGCACCGAGTTTCCTGTCAGGTGGATGCACACGGACATGGATCACAGCGTTCCCCCAAGGAAACTCCAGCATAAAGCTGAATTAATTATTGGATTTTTTTCCTGGCTGTGGTTTTGCTCAGCATCTCCATCACTCTGGAATTAGGAAAGCAGAATTACATTTTTTTAAATTTTTTTATTTTTTTTTATGGCTGTTTTCTGTGTGGTTGGGTTTGTTCCCACTGAAAGGGACAACCGGGATTGTCACAGCTCCGTAGGGAATTTTCCATCCTTCATCCTGGGCTGTTCCTGTCTCTCCTGATCTCAATTCCCACTTATTTTCCTCATTTCAGGAAGAAATTCTGAATTAACTGGAAAGCTTTGAAGGTCTCTCAGGTGAGGAAGGGGTTAAACCTTGGTCCCCTCCATCTCCCATCTATCAAACCTTAAAAAAACTCCCCAAAATCTCAAATTAAGCCGAGATAAAAGATTTGGGATTGATGCCCAGCAGGTGCCTTGTGGCTCAGCTTCCCCCTAACCCAGCCAAGCTTAAATCTGGTGTTTTTACACATTTACACCATATTATAT
>NC_031790.1:870512-884560 GCF_001522545.3 Parus major
ATAAATATAAATATAAATATAAATATAAATATAAATATAAATATAAATATAAATATAAATATAAATATAAATATAAATATAAATATAAATATAAATCAGTCCTTCACCAAATTCTCCTCTCTAGCACAGGGATAAAACTTTCTGCCTTTGTCAAATATTTTTAGAGGAATATGATAATATAGAGAATATTTATATTATAGAATATAAGTTCATAATATAAATATTATAATTGGACAGTATTTAATTACTCATAACCAATATCGATTATATCAGCATCAATAGCAACAGTAGAAATAATTATTAATATTAATTACAAATAATAGCTGTGGTTATAGATGAGAGATAATGGACAGAAAATGAAATATTAGAGGTTATTTTTCCTTGGTTCTGCCCAGGGATTTGACACAATCCAATGGATTCCAGCTGTGTACAGCCAGGAATTTTTGTATTCCTGATGCTGCAACCAGGAATCCCTGGATTCCTGATTCCCTGTCACTCTGCCATGGGGTCAGCTGAGGGATTCAAATGTTCTTTATCTTGGCACATTCCCATTTGTGTTTTATGGCTCTCCTTTTCCTTCCCAGTCCGGGAGCCTGGGGGGACACAAGGAGCCAACACCTGGCGCTGGGAATTCCAGAGCCTCCTGTGCCGAGAGGGAACATTTATTGTGTTGATGATTTTTCCCGACTTTCAGTCCCCCCAGCTGGCTGGGATGCAGATTCCAGCTCTGCCCGAGGCATCCTCTGTCTGGAGGAACAATAAAACTTCCCAGTGCCAAGGGAGCCCATCTGGCAGCTCATTCCCCACCATTAATGAGGTTTTCGGGAGCTGGCTGACTCCTTGTTCCCAGAAATTCCCAAGGCTCCTTGGATAAACTGCAAGGAACATTTGGAGGATGCCCATGAAACATTTGGAGAGGGGGAAGAGCATTTCTGACAGCCGGGAGATCATTCCTGGAGGGCTGATGCAGGGATGAGATCACGGAATCACAAAATCATGGAATGATTTGGGTTGGAAAGGACTTAAAGCCCATCCAGCCCTGCCCCCTGCCATGGTCGGGGACATTTCCCGGGATCCCAGGGTGCTCCAAGCCCTGTCCACCTGGCCCTGGGCACTTCAGGGGTTGGGATGTGGTGTGTCCATGTCTGTCCCATACTGGGAGCTCTCCCAGAGCCGAGGGAATGGGAAAAATCCCCTTCCACCCACCTGTCCCTCCCAAATCAGGCTTCAGGTGCAGCGTCTGCTGCTGGTTTCCCCAAGTTTCCACCTCTAGCAGTCCTGCAGGAGATGAATTTTTGACCCACCAGAAGCTGGCAGCTCCATTTCCCACCCCTCACCCTCCACATGGACGAGATCCAACGGTGTGGGTCCCACGGTGAATTCCAGAAGGATTGTGCCTGCCTGGGCATGTTCTGGTTGATCATTTCCACCAATCCATTAGTCAGCAGCACCATTCCCATGCCTTTGGAGATATCCATTTTTGAGTGCAGTATCTAATTCCCGGCGCTCTATTGATTCCCAGCTCTGCTCCGAAGGGCACTGACTCATCCTGCGGCGCTCCAGCAGAGGAGCTGCTGATAAAAACAACATTTAACATTTGGAGCCAGAGGATGGGGATGAGAAATGCTGCTCCACCACAGACATCCAGGGATCGTGAGCTGGGTGCTCAACGGGAAGGCTTTTCCCCCTGCCCTGATGCTGAACGCACGCGCGCTCTCGATGGGATCATTTCTGGGGGGACGTGATGCCTTTTTGGGGCTCCCTAAAACCAGACCAAATTCAGGGAATAAAAAGCAGTTCTGTTTATGGAAGGGCCTGCAGGTGCATTTCAGGCAGACAAAACCCACCCAAAATGGACAGATAGTCACGGGTTTCCCACTTTTATAAGTTTGGTCCATTTGCACATTGGGGTTCATCTCCCAATTGCAGCTGCAGGGAATGAAGGGATTTCCCCCAAGTTTGCTGCCCCCAGCTCCCTTTTGTTTGCATCTCTGGGGCCTGAGGCAGTGAGGTGTCCTTTGCTGCCAGGCCTGGAGAGGAATTGCTGTGTCTGCCCAAAGTGGGGAAGCAGCAGCTGCTGCTGGGTGTGGAGTTTGGAGTTCCACACTGAAGAGCTGCAGGGTCACAAATCCCTGGGAAATGGAAAAGATGAAACCCTCAGGCATCGGGGAATGGCTTCCCAGGGCCAGAGGGAAAGGTTAGTTGGGATATTGGGGAGGAGTTCTTCCCTGGGAGGGTGGTGAGCCCTGGCACAGGGTGCCCAGAGCAGCTGTGGCTGCCCCATCCCTGGAATTGTCCCTCCCAAACATCCGTGATTCCCTGGGTGCCTCCAGATTCCCTCCGGACTGGAGTCACTCCAGAGGGAGCACAACCTATGGGAAAGCTCCAGAGGGAGTTTCTGTCTGTGTGTGAACGCTGGAGAGGACAGAGAGGGCTTCTGGAGAGGGAATACTTCCCCTGGCCACACCAGAACACAACAATCCTGTTTTCATTCCCTCCCAGTTCCAGCTGGGATCTGGACTAGACTGAGAAAAAGAATCACAGAATCTTGGAATAATTTGGGTTGGAAGGACTTTAAACCCCACCAGTGCCACCCCTGCCATGGCAGGGACAGCTCCCACTGTCCCAGGCTGCTCCAGCCTGGCCTGGGACACTTCCAGGGATCCAGGGGCAGCCCCAGCTCCTCTGGGAATTCCATCCCAGCCCCTCCCCACCCTCAGACCTTGCACCAGCCTGAGCTTTACAAAACGAATCCAGACTCTTAAACTTCCAGCTCCAATTTTTTTTCAGGCTAAAAGGATGAAAAATGGAGTGGAGAGAGAAAACTGCAGATCCCAGCCCGGGAGAAGCATCCCTCAGTCCTGGATCAATAACGCCTGAGGAGCTCCTCTCCCAGAGCTGCCATCGATTTCCATCGGAACCCGATTCCAAGGGAGCCAGTGCCACCTACTGAGGTGATTTCTCAGTCTCCTGGCATTTTTCTTGATAATTATGAAAACTTCTTTAATGTTTTTTAAAGCAGGAACAGTGAGATTAACGAGCATCCCAGCTTTTGATGCCTGTTTATCTTCCCATGGAGAAAAACCTCCCAGAACTCCGAATAAACCTGTGAGGGCCCCACCCAAAAGGCAAAATACACAAGGAAGAGCTGTAAAGTTTGGTTTGATTTGATAAGAACATTTTTTTCCCTGCCTCCCATGACCTCATGAGCTCTTCTGCACAACCTCACCTTGTCAGGACACATTTGATGTGAATCCAGAGGGATTAAAGGAGCGGGTGTGGTGGCTCCAGGGCCGGGAATGCCGCATTCCTTCTCTCTGATGCAAACAGCAGACAAGAATTTGACTCATGTGGCTCCTCACACCTTGAAAAGACAGAGGTAAAAAAGTGTCATGCAAAAAAAATCTGTGGCTGCCCCATCCCTGGAAATGTCCAAGGCCAGGAAATGAACCTTGGGAAGGAGAACGTGCTCAATCCTTCTCCTTTTCTCCTTTTCTTTCATGGAAGCCTCACTGCTCTGGGAGCCTTTTGGTTCTTCTTGATCCTAAGGAAGTCATTCTACAAAAATCCCAATTCCACTCAAATTACTGAAATAAAAGAAACACTGGGACTCTGATTAACTCAATCCATTATTAATTTAACTGACTTTATTCTAACACAGGTCAGGAAGTGAAGGTTTTTCAGTCAAATCAGCATTTGGGACAGAATTATGCAGAATTTTCCCAACAGCTCCACCTTTTGTAATCCCATCCCTAAATCCAGGCCTGCAATTAAGCACGGCAGGAAGAGAAATAAATGTGGGCTTGGACACAATTTTTAATGAGGATGTTTTCCAGGACTGGGGCCAAATGAGCCTAAATCCATCAGTGCCCAGAGGTGAGCGTGGTGCTGCTCAGGGAAAGGAGAATCAGAAAGTTTCCCATTTGGACTAAACCCTAAGCATTAATTAGGACATTAATTTAATTTCCCTTCCCATGTCAGCTATTAATTAAGCCTTCATGTATCCTCCAAAGTTGGCTTTGGGATTGAATGGAATTGCCACGGAGTCTGTGGCATCCTACAGAGAGGTTCCAGCTCTGGGCCTGGGGGTGGCTGGGCAGAGGGGACAAAGGGACACTGCTGTCACCTGGGCTGGTGGCCTTGGCAGAGGGAGAGCACAATTCCTGAGGCTGCTCCAAATCCCAGCACAAAAACTGGGACCTTCCACTTAGCTGGACCTCTGCAGATGCCCAAATTTCCCCCCATTTCAGAGTGGGCTCTAAAATTAATGCAGGAAAATTCCTAATGGTGCCTTCGTTAAATCCTCTCCCTAAACCCAGCTCATTAAATTTAATATCTGGTGGCTCTTCATTCATTACTCCTCAATTTCAACTTTTTAAGGCCTTCTTTTCATTCCAGGATATTGGATTTGATAAAACAACAATGGCCTCAGCAGAGGAAAAAGCTTTTCCCAGAATTATCTTTCCTGCTTCAGCACGATCGTCCTCCTCCATCTCCCTCCCCATTGTGTGCTCGCTCCACTCCTCATTTCCATGGTGCAAAGAACACCCAGAGCCACCCAGACTTCAGGATGACCTCAGCTACCCCCTCACGGGGAAGTTTTATGGGAATTAGGACTTGGATGTGGATGAAGACACAAGACTGGGTTGGATAATCCGGATTGGGATCCTGGTCCTGCGCCAGTCTCCCTGGACAATGCTGGAAAACCCCAGTACAGGGGTTTCCTGCCAGAGGGGAAGAGCAGTTTCCAACCCCCTGAAAGGATCCATTTATCGTCCTTGGGGAAGGCTGGAAATCCTTCCACATCCTGCACAAAAATACTGCTTCAGTCAGGGAACAGAACAGACTCTGCTGGATGTACAGAGCAGGGATGAGACCCTGATTCCCCAGAGAAACCGGGGCTGCCCCATCCCTGGAATGTCCCAGACCAGGTTGGACAGGGTTTGGAAGGTGTCCCTGATGTCCCTTCCAGCCCAAACCATTCCATGTTCCCACAGAAATCCTCAGCCCAGCCCTTCCAGAAAAACCTCACGGGCAGAAAACCCTCGAGGAAAGGACAAACCCTTCCCATCTCAGAAGAAATCCGTGGATCACCACTGCCAGCCCATTAAAACCAGTCAGAATCCACCGGTGAATTCAATGGAGCAGGAAGAATTTTCCTGGTCATGTTCATGCAGATCCAGCCAAGATCTCCAGCCGTGACTCAGCAAAGCCTCTCCCTGTCATTCCTTCCCCTCTTTCCAGGAAATTTGACCAAACACGAACTTGGGCAGGGGGGCTGGGGAGGACACTCAAGTGAATTATATTTTGCCGTATAAAATTAAGAGGGGAATCAGTCAAAAATCATTTTCATCAGGAAAACAAATGGAGAAAGGAATGGAACGATCCCTTGCAGACTGCTTTTGACATTTTGTGGATTTGTTTTGTATTCCCTCACACTCAATAAACTGAAGGATGACTGAGTTCATTTCACAGGAGATGGATTGGATTTTCTCTGAGCAGCTCTGCTGTGCCCATGGAATTCAACCAGAGAAAGAAAACAACTCTGTGCTTTAAAAAAATCCTGGATTCTGCATTATCAGGGCGCAGCTGGGGCGGGGGGAGCAGAACTCTCGTTGTCTGGGAGGGAGGTGATTTTCTGATGGTGCCGGGGAACGTTTGGGGGAAATTTGAAGGAAATTTGCACCGAGACACAGCCCTGAACCCCAAAATGAAGAGTTGAATTTATGTATGAGCTGCCACCCAACACAAATGATGGGGTACTGGGTGGGGAGCCGGTTTGGGAGTGAGAACAAGGGGGAAACTGAGGCAGGTGAGGGGGAACGGCTTCCCACTGCCAGAGGGAAGGGTTGGGCGGGATTTTGGGAAGGAATTCCTGGCTGGGAGGGTGGGGAGGGGTGGGATGGGGTTCCCAGAGAAGCTGTGGCTGCCCCTGGAAGTGCCCAAGGCCAGGCTGGAGCAGCCTGGGACAGCAGGAGGTGTCCCTGCCCATGGCAGGGGTGGGATGAGAGGATTTGAGGTCCTTCCAACCCACACCACTGCAGGATTCTGTGATCCTAAGAAAGCAAAGAGCAGTGGATGAAAAGGAGACAAGAAAAGCCATTGAGGCTCAGTTCTGTCCAGCTGGATGAGATGTTTTCCCTCCCAGCCTAGAAAGGTCCAGAGAGGACCCAGAAAGGTCCCCACCCCTGGGCTCTGTGCCTTTGGGTTGAAGAGGCTTTTCAATATTGCAGGAAAACTCTTTCCTATTTTCTGCATCCTCAAGCATCAAGGAAATCGATGTCAGTGCAGGGATTTTGTCAGGGCAGCCCCACCAAAGCCTCTGCAGCCACTGATGAGATTAAAAATCAAGGAACGTAGCAGGAAAAATAAATAAAACTAAACCCCAAACCTGCATATTCCTGGCAGAGGAAATGGGGAGAGGGGAGGCTCTCCTGGACCCAGGAGCTCCTTACATGGATCAGCCACCAGCTGAAGGCTCCCAATAAATCTGAGACCTGCAGGACAGGTTGGAGCAGACACGAGCTCCCTTGAGGATTTTGGGGAGATGGAAGATAAACACGAGCCCTTTATCAGTTACATCTCTGGTTTTTAAGCTTCTGGGTTTTTTTTTTTTATTATTTTAAGTGTTGAGGGGAATAAGGAAACACATTTTATTTATTTGTAGGCATGAGGGAGACCATAAAGGCAAAGCAAATCCCGATCCAAAGTCTTGGCTCCACAATTCCGTCATTGTATGAGCCTGGCTCCAAAATCAGAGCGTGAAATGTCAGGGAGAACACCTCTCCCTGTCTTTTCAGCCAGATAAACTCCCTCCACATGCGCTCCTCTCCTCCCTCAGCAAAGCCAGAACATCAATAAAAATATTTCCATGAGGTTTTTGGGTTTTTTTCCTTTCTTCCCACTGGGATTTTTTTATTCCCTCATTTGCAGCAGGTGACGATAGCAGGAAGAAATCCCCTCCACGCCAGCACAGGCTGTGCTCCACGCAGGAATTTGCAAATTGGCCTCACCATTTAGCACAAGAAGGTTGTTCAAGATTGAGCAGATCTATTGCCAAAAAACTACTTTGGGAAATTGTGTTTTTCCCCCCCATCCCTCGGCACAGGCTGATTGGAATGCTGTGAACACTCCATGCAGACGCTGAGGACACTGAATTATTTAATGCTCCACACCTGACTGAGCTGAGACCCTGCGGAGCCAAAGGGAGCTGGGTGCAGTTCCTGAATCCACAGCAGACAGGTCCTGGTTAATACTGCACCCATGGATTAGGGAATTAGGGGAAATTCCTTCTGGCAGTCCCTCCCAGCCTCTCACACACCCAATTCCAGCTTTTCCATCCCCAGCAATGCTTCAGTCTGTGATGTCCAGGCTCTCAATTCCCTCCATTCTCTCCTTAAAGTCTTTCATGGAATCCCAGCCTGGTTTGGGTTGGAAATGACCTCAAAGATCAACTCCACTGCCGTGGGAAGGACATCTCCCACTGTCCCAGGCTGCTCCAGCCTGGCCTTGGACACTTCCAGGGATCCAGGGGCAGCCACAGCTTCCCTGGAATTCCATCCCAGCCCCTCACACCCTCACAGAGAAGAATTTCTTCCCAGTATTTAGCCTAAACCTTCTCTTTTTTGGTTTAAAGCCACAACCCTGTGCAGGTGGCAAAATCCTAAAACCTTCTGTAAACTGGGTGAGTCTCAAAGAGTCCCTTGCTCCTTCTCTCTCTCTCATCCTGGTCAGCCTCAGCTCCCAGCATCTTGTGGCCCACACACCAAATCTTGTGAAATCATGAGGAATAATTACATCAGCAGATCAAAAAATGCCCCTTGCCCCTCTAGACCCTCACACCGAGCAGATTCCGGGGGGATTCTGCAGCACAGGAACCTGTTACCTTAAGAAAGGCCATTTTTACTCTCTCAAAAATGCCTTTTCCCCCTGGAAATAAACACACAGTAATGAGTTACAAAGACTTACTTGAACAATTAATCATTCTGGGAGCACCCCAGGCCATTGCAGCCACAGCTGGGATTGTGTATTCCAGACAGTCCACACTTCTCACTGGAATAATAAACATTTCCAGAAATATTCAACAGCCAGCGTGCTGAGTTAGGCAGAACCTGAAGTTCTTTCGGCACAAAAATCACATCATCATAAAATCATTGGAAAAGCCCTCTAAGATCATGGAATCCAACTGTTCTCCCAGCCAAGCCCAATCCTAACCCATGTCCCACATCCACATGTGTTTTAAACTCTTCCAGAGTGCTCAAACCAGGCTGAAGACATTGACTCAAACATTTTTATGTTATTTTGTTATTTTTATGCTTTTTACCACAAGACCAGTGGTCTAACACATGCAGAAATTAATTTCAAATACTCACCAAAAGCTCCCGTGGAGCACCCAGCAGGACAAAAGCACCTCTTTTATATTTTTTTAAAAGAACTCCACCGTATCTCCTCTCTTCATCTGCCACGTCTCACCAAGCAAAACCCGTGTAAAGCCAATTAAAGGCCATTTGTCACAGGGTAGAACTAACACCGAAATGCTCCTGGTCTGCTCACAGCTCACTCGCTGCTCCCCCGAGTCACAAATCACAATAACCATGCTGTGGAAATCGTAAGAGAGAAGCTCGAAATCCTGCTGAACTCAATGAGCCATTAAATGGTTGACAATATTCTTTATAGGAACCACGAATAGTTAATTAATCCCCAAATATGAATGGTGAGCATGAATAATTACCACCATAGATCCAGATCAAGAGATCTGCAGCAAGCATAAATTGACATTGCTTCGTGTGCAATGGCTCAAGCCAGCTGGGAGACTGGTCCTAAGAGGTTGGGCTTGGCTTTAAAATATGGGGATCCCAGATGGGAACACCCCAGTTCTGTTCCCAGTAGGCCACTACACTGTCTTGCCATGAAATCTTCACTTATTATTTTTTTATCAGTTTGCCTTTTCGTGTCACTTTTGCCAGCCTCAATATGTACAAAGAATCTGTTTATTTCTTCATCTTAATCGCTATTAGAACCTTTTATCCTTGTTCCTATTCCTTCACACCTCCTGGGTTAACAGCTGCAGGGGCCTTTCCCTTCCCCTTCCTTCCCCTTCTCCTTTCCTTCCCTTCCCCTTCCCCTTCCCCTTTCCTTCCCTTTCCCTTTCCTTCCCTTTCCCTTCCCCTTCTCCTTTCCTTCCCTTTCCCTTCCCCTTCTCCTTTCCTTCCCTTTCCCTTCCCCTTCTCCTTTCCTTCCCTTTCCTTCCCTTTCCCCTTTCCTTCCCTTTCCCCTTCTCCTTTCCTTCCCTTTCCCTTCCCCTTCGCCTTTCCTTCCCTTTCCCCTTTCCTTCCCTTCCCCTTTCCTTTCCCCTTCTCCTNCCTTTCCTTCCCTTTCCCCTTTCCTTCCCTTCCCCTTTCCTTTCCCCTTCTCCTTTCCTTCCCTTTCCCTTCCCCTTTCCCTTCCCCTTCTCCTTTCCTTCCCTTTCCCTTCCCCTTCTCCTTTCCCCTTCTCCTTTCCTTCCCCTTCTCCTTTCCTTTCCCTTCTCCTTCCTCTTCTCCTTTCCCTTCCTTCCCCTTCTCTTTTCCCTTCCTTTTTTCCCCTTCCTCTTCTCCTTTCCTTCCCCTTCCTCTTCTCTTTTCCCTTTCTTCTTCCCTTCCCCTTCCCATCCATTCTTTCCCACCCATCCAATCTTTCCAACCCAACCCAACCCAGCAAGCAGCACAACAGTTCCCCTGATCCTGCAAATATTCCCGAAGCATTTCAGGAATGCCCACATTTTCCTGCCCACATCCAGTTTCTGGCTGCTCCATCCTGTCTGCCCGCTGCCCTTTTGATGGTGGGGGTTTGAAACCTGGCCTCCATCCACCGACAAAACACCTTCGATGGAGCTGCAGCAGCTCCCTGACCTCTCGTGCACCTTTTGTCTTTCAAGCACAGCCAGGTGCTGCGGGAGGGGATATCTGAGGGCTTGGGAACGGTTTCCTGCCCGGTTTGGCGCGGTGTCCGCGGGGAGCAGAGCGCCAGGATGCGCTGTACAAATCCATTTGTTACAGTAAACAGCCCCGGGCAAGCGCCTGCACTCCCAGACCTTGGGGGGATTCCTTGGAGGGTTTGTTCCTCCTTGAAAATTTAAAGGTATGATCTCAGGAGGGACCAGAAGCTTCTTCCTGGCCTGAGGCCAAGCATGCAAAGTGTACAAACAGACACTGACAATTTTATACACAACAGCGAGAAAAGAATAATAAAAACAGCTAAAACAAATAATACCTGAACTAAACTGGACAGAGGGTCAGCCGTCACTTCTTAGAATGGAATCATGGTTTGGGTTAGAAGGGACCTTAAAGATCACCCAGTTCTGTCCTCTGCCACGGGCAGGGACATCTTCCACTAGGCCAGGAACGCATCCAACCTTGGACACTTCCAAGGATCTTAAAAGACTTTTCCAACCTTAACAATTCCACGATTCATTAAGTTCTGAGGCAGCTCCCACCCCTGGGTGAATCCCCCCAGAAAACTCTGACCTGCCACCAGGAGCAAAACCAGGACCAGCATTCCTGTGTTTCACCACTCACCAAATCCCCACCTTTCTGTGAGGCTGGGACTTGCAGGGAACCACGACAGGAATTTCACTGCAGGAACCTGACTTCAGTTTTCCTTTCCAAGGCCCCATCACCTTCCCCATAGAAATCCCAACAGATCAGCTCTGTTTAAGGGTTTGGTGGCTGTGAAAATAAAAATAAATAAACTGAACCTCGCTGGCAATGCTGGGGACAGGCTGAGCCTGACCCTATTGTGAATTCCATTAAAATCTGGAGCGGCACAGAGAAAAGTTCCTCTTGAAGACCAGGGATGAAATTCCAGCAGAGTCTTCAGCCAACGGCAAGTTCAGCCCCCCTTGGTCCTTGAAATAATGGTTTGGCCACGGTGGCTGGAAGTTTGGAGTGTCACACAGAGCAGCACAAAGTGATTTTTCCCAAAGATGTCCCTGGAGAAGGGCTGAGGCAGAGGGAGGAAATGAGGCTGACGTGGTGCCTGACGCAGAGAGCGAGCACTGTTGGGTTTACTCCGCTTCTGCAGCATGGGAGGGGTTCCAGCAAAACTCAGCTGCTTTTCAGGGCATCAGAAAAGAACAGAGATCTTCAAGAGGCTTTACATAAAAATGTAAAAACCCCCAAGACCTGGTAATAATCCCGCTTTTTCTGTTTATAGCAGTGGCAGCAGGAAATGCTCACGTCATGGCCCAACTTCTTTTCCATCGACTTGACCCCAACTTTCACTGGCTGCACAGAGCAATAAAGTGCTGTCTCAGGCACAGCCTAATTAGCCCTGAAAAATCAGATTCATCCAAAAGAACAGCACAGGGAAGATCCAGCTCCTGTCCCAGAAGCCCCGTAGCTCCAAACATCCAGCATCAGTTTGGGATAATTAACGTGACGAGGCTGGGTCTGGTCTGGTCCCCCCGTGCAGGGAGCATCAGCCACCGTCAATTTAACTCGGTGAGAGAGAATCTGTCGAGTTATTTCCAGGGTTAACAACTCACACTGTTTAAAATATAAATTCCATGTCTGGCCTGAACTTGGCTGCTTTCAGGTTCCCACTCTTGGGTCTTGTGATGCTTTTGTCAGACACATTAAACAGCCTGGATGATCAGAACCATCCTCCCCACGTGGATGGGGATGAACCACATCAAGTTACCTTTGGAAGGAATTTTTCTCTCCTCAAATTAAGGTAACGAGGACTAAACCACCCCAGGGCTGGTTCCACCATGCGGAGACCCTGAGCAGAGAAAGCTTTCAAGGGCACAAAGAAGCAGTTAAATATTCCCAGTGAAAATCACGGGCCCCTGGGTATTCTGCTCCATCTGTGAAATTTTGAAAGTCTCCTCCCTGTCTCGGACAGATTAATGGGAAATAATAAAAATATCATTTAAACGTGGAGTCTCAGGGAGGTGATTCAACTCCCAGCCCCGGCTGCCACAGTTGTCAGTAAATTAGGGAGAAAAGAAACACAAAATGATCCTTTTCCAGTCCCTCCAATTACGCCAGGATGGTTCTGCCTCTGATGAGAGATTTTGAGAGCCTTTCCCTTCAACTAAGTGGAAAACTGTTTGGTGAGGAGTGAAGAGCTGGGGGAAAAGGGGGCAAAAGAGGACAAAATTCACGGTGTGGCAGGACACAGAGCGCTGTCACCGGGTGCCCGGCGGCATCCGTGATCCAACAGGGAACACACGATGGAGAGAACACGACCTCTGTCTCCTCTGCACCAGCTGCTCCCAGGGGATGGCTGTCAGGAATGGAGAGTTCCCAACAAAGCCAGTCCAGGAGAGAGAGACAGAGCAGGAAAATAAGTGACAAATGGCACATCACAGGTGCAGAAAATAAAACAAATCCTGATTTTAGAGCCTGGGACACACACACACACCCTGCTCAGGTGCAGTTTAACTCCTTCTGGATCTGCCTCATTCCTCCTCTTTCCCCCCACCAGGATGTTCATTGACTGCAGAGCATCCCAGTTCCACACATTCTGAAGTAAAACAGTTTTGATGCTTTCAGGTTGTAAATGGGAAACTTTGAACTCCAGGGGGGATTTTGGGTTGTGGAGACCTGGGACAGGACACAGGGAGTGGCTTCTCACTGCCAGAGGGATGGGTTAGATGGGATTTTGGGACGGAATTCCTCCCTGTGAGGGTCCTGAGGGGCTGGGATGGAATTCCCAAGGCCAGGCTGGAGCAGTGGGAGCTGTCCCTGCCCATGGCAGCAGTGAATGGGATGGGCTTTAAGGTCCCTTTGAACCCAACCCATTCCAAGATTCCTCCCTCATTTACACCCACGATTTTACCTCTTTCCAGCCCATTTTCATACCTCTCCCTCTTGTTAGTCAACCTCCAGCAAGTTGAGAGGGAAATGAATGGGAACTTCTCAAAACCAGCTTTGGTTTTCTCCAAGGAAAAGGTCAGGACCTTAACAGCCAACAATTTAATTGGAAAAAGGAATTCTATCTCCATTGAGAAAGGGAATTTTTTCTTCACTTAGAATTTTTTTGTAGCTCCCGTTCTACATGGGAAGTCTGAGGTCCGGGCTCAGGAGAGCAAATCCCTCCCACTCCCCACTAAATATGCATTTAATGAGGCTGCCCAGGTTTGATGGTTTGATGGCCACAGCTGTCCATTTTGAGTGGAAAATTTGTGCTGATTTCATGGTGGCTGCTTGGAGAAAAGTCACCACACATCACCGCTGTTTCATAGCTGGGGGGCAAGTGGAGAAAATGATTTAATTAGGTTTCTGTAATAACGTCTCCATTTCCAAATGGCTGCCCATGTGTATTAGCAGGGAAGGATTTCAATTACTCTGTTTCCTTTTAATTCTGTGACTTTAATGCTGGTGGAGGTGGAGAAGGGCTGAGATCAAAAACTAAACTCTTTGTCCACGGAATGTATGGAAAGTATTGGATATATTAAATTAATGTATCCATGGATGCATGGAGCATTTCACACTTCATCTCCCCCCAGCCACATCCACGTACAAAATCCAAGCCAATCCCAGGATGAGGGAATCAGGTTGGAAAAAAACCCTCAACATCATCAAGTCCAACCATTAACCCATAACTAATTAGTGCAAACATTTGTGTTGGCGACAAAGCTGCCTAATCAAGGCCATAATCAAAAACAGAACTCTGAGGAGTGTCAGCCTGGTTATGATGTGTTTGGGGTCAGGCTGGTCATGATGTGTTTGGGGTCAGGCTGGTTATGATGTGTTTGGGGTCAGGCTGGTTATGATGTGTTTGGGGTCAGGCTGGTTAGGGATGAGTTGGGGTCAGGCTGGTTATGATGTGTTGGGGTCAGCCTGGTTATGTTGTGTTTGGGGTCAGGCTGGTTAGGGAAACATTGGGGTCAGCCTGGTTAGGGATGTGTTGGGGTCAGGCTGGTTAGGGATGTGTTGGGGTCAGCCTGGTTAGGGATGTGTTGGGGTCAGCCTGGTTATGATGTGTTTGGGGTCAGCCTGGTTATGATGTTTTGGGGTCAGGCTGGTTAGGGATGTGTTGGGGTCAGGCTGGTTTGGGATGTG
>NC_031790.1:885261-888855 GCF_001522545.3 Parus major
AGGCAAATAAAACATAAACAGGCCCCAAAGAAGAACCCAACCAGCAGCTTCTGCCTCCTAATTCCTCATTAGAGTGTCAGAGCCTCAGCTCAGCTCATCCTGCTGTACCCTCGCTCCATCTGTTCCATCTCTAATTTCAATGTCAATCAAAATAAACAGAATTCCTGAAAATGTGAAAGAAGTCTGATGCTTCCAAGTTCCTTTGTCTCCTGGAAGACTTTACCTCCTCCTGTTTGGCACAGACAGCTTTCCAAGCTGATTTTTTAGGGAATACTACAAAACAGAGAACTCTGAGCCCTCCTAGAGAGCTCTTGTAGAACTCCATGGTTGGATGGAAGCTGGAACAGATGGGAGAGCTCCTCCAGGCTCTACATTAACCCTGCTGTTCCCTGACTGGGGGCCAACAACACTCTCAAATTTCAAAAAGTACAGAGCTAAAAATACATCTCTGAGCCAGAGATGATCCAAAGTTTCAATAAACATCCACAAGATGGGTGACATCCTTTTGCGAGGGTGACAAACAGCTCCTTCTGAGGAAATGCAGAAATTTCAGCATCCCAGTGGCTGGAAGAGGGGAAGTGTTTAAGGGGAAGATGTTTTGAGGGATTTTGGTGGCTGTTGGTCCATTGCAGCTGGAATCCTTCAACCATCACCTCATTACATGGAGAGCAGAGCCAGGAGAGCGCAACGAGGGCCGTAATTGGGGTGGAGAAGTGGAGCAGAATTCCTTGGGGGGAGATTTGCCATGCTCCACTTGGTGCTGCTCGATAAAAAATCTCCATTTTTGCTGCCCAGCACACAAATTCCAGTTAGATTCCAAAGGAGATGTGGGTGCCCAGAGTCCTTTAATCTCAGCCTATTTGAGCTTTTCCATACCCACTTTCCCTCCGTGCCACACGGCAGCTGAATGACACAATTCCACAGCTCAGGGTGAGGATTTCAGAGGTCTCAAAGAGGTTCAGGGTGTCCTGAAGGGTCTGATGTAGAAAATGTTCCATCTCTGCATTGAGGACTTTCCTTTTCATGGAATCATGGAGTGGTTTGGCTAAATATTATCCAGTGCCATGGGCAAGGACACCTTCCACTATCTCAGGTTGCTCCAACCTGGCTTTGGACTCTTCCAGGGATCCAGGGGCAGCCACAGCTCCTCTGGGAATTCTGTTCCCTCCCCACCCTCCCAGGGAGGAATTCCTTCCCTGTACCCCATCTAACTCCTTGTTTGGTTTAAAAAATCCGTTTCTCTCATTCCCATTCCTGTGGTATTATCCCAAACCCTCAGGTGGGCAGCCAGAGCTCCACACAAGCCATGCAGCCCCGTGTCCCTAAGGGAACAGATAATCCCAAGGGAGCAGCACCCAAACAGCTGAAAAATCCATTAAAACCCCATTTTTTTTTGCCCTGAGCAGGCATCCAAAAGCCTCATCCAGAGGAGGAGATGCCTGCCCTGGTTTGTGGGATGATTATTCCCCCAAACAAACCCACCAAGCTCCATTGTTCATCCTTTCTGCTGACAGGCACGAAGGTTAATTGGTCACAATTGCATTCCTAACGTCCCAGCTGAGGGAAGTGCCAGGAGTCAGAGGTAAATCACGCAGCTACCCACTCGCTGCCTCCGAGTTTAAATAAATAGAAATTCCAGGCTAATTAATATTTAGGAAATGCAAAAGTTGTCATCTTAAATCAGGCTGAAACACAATAATCACATTAAGTGCTTACTTCAGCAAAATACCCCTGAAATGCAAAGTGTTGGTGAGTTATGGGAGTATTTATCCCCTTAATTGACTCCTGGCTCTGGCAGAACTCCATTACCCAGGAGTTATGAGGAAATTTAATTCCGATCCTTGTGTCTGCACTCAAGGACTTCTGTTGGACTCGGGTTTATTTTCAGAGGCAGGACTGAAGGGCTGCATTTTTCCAGTTGCAATCCTGCTCAGTTGAGCAACAAATGTGACATTTCGTATTTCATCTGCTGACCTTCCGTTCATATCTGGGAAATTTTTCATCCAGTTCTCCTTCTGTTTCCCTTCCAGATGTCCTTTAAGACAAGGAAGAGTTTTGGTGTTTTAGCAGGCAGAGTCTGGTAGGAATTGTGTAGACAAAGAGGGGATTTCAGACACTCTTGGGCTCAGTGAGCAGCTTGGCTGTTGCTTGGGACCTCAATTTCTGTGGAATCATGGAATATCCTGGGTTAGAAAGGGCTCTCAAGGATCTTTGAATCTGTGTGCTGGCTTGGCAAAGGACAACTCCAAGAATCAACCCAAGAAACTCCAAGGATCAACCCAAGGACCATCCCAATCACACTTTGTTTTTAGGAAAAGTTTATTCACCAAAAGGGTGGTCTCCAGCACTGGAACAAACGTTCCCAGGGCGGTGGTGGAGTCCCCACCCCTGGGAGCATTCCAAAAATGTGTGGCTGTGGCACTTGAGGACATGGGTCAGTGGTGGCCGTCACAGTGCTGGGTTGGACTTGATCTTAGAGGGTTTTTCCCCCCTTAACAATTCCACAATTCTCAGATTCCGCATCCCTGGGAGCGTTGTCCAAACGGTCCCGGAGCTCTGGCAGCCTCGAAGCCGTGCCCATTCCCTGTGGAGCCCGGTCAGATCCCCACCCCACCCTGGGGGAAGAACCCTCACGGGCATCAGGGCTCCCTCCTTGTCCTGAGGGGAAATCCAAAGCGTTCCCTGTTCCCAGTAATCGAGAGTTTGGGGGTCACTTCCACACACCCCGAGGAGCCCCAGGGTGAGGGCAGCTCTTGCAGGTTCAGGTGACAACTTGAGCCAGCCAGAGGCACAAAACCTCTCCTCAAAGCCGCGCTTAAAAGCACCCCGTTAAATAATCCCTGCAAGAGGAGGGAGCGCGACCGCAGCTCCTCCGGCTTTGCCCAAAGGTTTGCTGGGGTTTCACAGCAATTTGGAAAGGTCAGCACTCAGGCTGCCCCAAGGGATTTCTCCTCTATCCTCCCATAAACCATCCCAAAACCTGTTTGCTCCTTCCCGAGGCCGGAGCTGCTCCTCACGGCTCTCTGTGTGCGACACATTCCGGTGTTTTAGCGAGTTCAGGAGGTGTTTGTCACATCTGCCTGACTTCCCGTGCTAATAAACCACCCTGGAAACCTGCACAATTCCCAGCTGGCACAGGAGCTGAGTGTGCTCTTGGATCAACAGCCATTCCGACAGGCAGCGCTCCGGGATTTACCGCAGCCAGGGCCGAGCAGGGGAATGGAAATAAATTTACAGGAGTGTTGGCACGTGGGAATTCACAGATTGAGGAGCAGGACTTCACAGATCAAATCTAGGACTTCACAGAATATATCCAGCACTTCACAGATTAAAGGCCAGAATTTCACACAATAAATCCAGGACTTCACAGATCAAATCCATCATCCTGAACTTCAGCAGGAGGCAAAACAGGAACTCATGGAGAAGCAATGAAAGGAAGAGAAGAAAGGAACAAATGTCATGAAAAGAAATCTCATGGGAGTCCCTGTGCAGGTTCAGCATTTAAAGGATTTTATTTTATTTTATTTTATTTTATTTTATTTTATTTTATTTTATTTTATTTTATTTTATTTTATTTTATTTTATTTTATTTTA
>NC_031790.1:889011-913007 GCF_001522545.3 Parus major
TTATCTTATCTTATCTTATCTTATCTTATCTTATTTCTTTTACTTTACTTTACTTTACTTTACTTTACTTTACTTTACTTTACTTTACTTTACTTTACTTTACTTTACTTTACTTTTCTTCATTCTGGAGCCAGTTTTGAAGGGTTTTCTGTGAACTGACCTGTCCCAGAGGAAAGAAAGTCGAGAGCAGTTCAAAATCCACAATTCCCAGCCCAGGTATGGATGATCCAGAACCAAACCTTGATGGGAGCTCAGGATTCCTGGGCTGTGCTTGCAGGGAAGGGGACAGGAGGGAGCTGGGGCAGGGAGAGGGAGCACAGGGAGGGGACGAGCCAGAGAGCCCAGCCTGGGAATGGAAAAACCCTCAGTTCCAGAAAATGGGAATATTCAGGCACTGACTGTGGACAGGAACACCAAAATAATTAACATTTATCACTAACAACCCCTGTGCTTTTAACCACATTTTAATTGCATTGGAACTTGTATTTATTAATTTTTAAATTGCGTATTCTGGTATTTTCAGCTCAAAATCTCAGCAAAGAAATAGATCAGTAAAGGAAATAGGACTGACTTCATCCCAACACAGGATACTGCCAGGAAGGTAAAGCTGCCAATTCCCTCCTTTTTTAAGACTCAAGCCCCACCTAGAAAGGTAATTAAACTGATAAATTTGATGATAAACATGACATCATCCCACTCTGGATGAGTCCAGATAAAACCTCCTTGTCACCTCCACGCCTCCATGTGCTTACCCTGAAAGAAACTTAATTCCCTTCATTTACTCCACCCCCAAGTTGGGGAGTAAACTATATGTTTAATTATAAACTTTCCACTCGGAGCAGCTGTAATTAATGAGCCAAAGAATCTGCAATATGCCTGCAGCAACCCGGATTCCTCCCGGGGACCCCGGTGCAGTTCGAGTCACTTCCCATTAGTTTTAGGAGCTGGAGTGCCCACCTAAGGCATTAATCATGGAATGCTGCAGCTCCCGGACTTTTAATTACCCACACTCCGTGTGCTGTACACGGCTCGTCCCACCCTGGTAATAAATGGCCTTCCCGGGGCTACTGAGGGCCGTGCTGTTCAGGTTTTATGCAAAGTTGTTGGAAAAATGTGATTCCCAGTGCTGGGAATGTCCCTGGGATGAGGCAGAACGAGCTGCAGCCTGGAAGTAATGAAGGATTAAGATGGTCTGCAGGGCAGGATGCTGATGGGGGAGAGAATTTGGGTGCCACTTCCAGCTGTTCCACTTTTCCCTCCTCTCAGAGAACGCCTTGTCAACGAGTCCCCCCTGCAATGGGTTCCTCTGGAAGTGAAATCTCTCCTCCCTTCTGCCTCTCCACGGGTTCTGAACTACAATTTTGGGATAATTTAAACAATTTTCCCCTTTATTTAAGTCAAAATGACCCGCTGGACAGCACAAGGTGTCAGCCTGGCTGGAATTCCCTCTGTGCTCTAAGGAAAACACTACGGAAGAGACCGGGCAGTTCCCCAGATCACAAAATCATGGAATGGTTTGGGTTGGAAAGGACCTCGAGGACCATCTAATTCCAATTCCTGCTGCAGACAGATCTTTAACAGTGATCCCCAGCCTGAGGAAGTTTGGTTTTAAACCCCCGTGGGGATGTGACAGCAGATGTGGCACTTGGGGACACGGTCAGTGCTGACCTCAGCAGTGCTGAGGAACGGTTGGATTTGATGATTTGGCTTTTCCAACCCAAACAATTCCATGATTTGTTGATTCACCACATCTTGCCCCTGGGTGAACAACTTCTACTGAGGTGATTTTTCTCCAGTGCAAGGGGATCTAACCCAGCTCTGACTTCCAGAAAAAGCAAAGCTGAAAGGAGAAAAAAACCCCAAAACGTAACGAAGTTAGAAACAAAGATATCTGAGAGGAGAAAGGGAGAGCAGAGGAGTTTATATTGTTTGAATTGGTGCCAAATGGGGAAAATCAGGGTGAAAATACCTGGATCTATTGCTGGTTAGGAGGGGAAACAGCACCTCTGGCAGTATTTGGGTTTATCTTTGTGGAAAGCAAACATGATTTAAAAAAAAAAAGAATCTTCAAGAAAAATCGCTTCAGTATTTTCCCTTAGTACAATAAAATAAATGAAGAAAATGTCTGAGGTGCCTTTTTCCCAAGATAGAATTCCCCTTTAAGTGGGATCACAGAACCCCAGAATGGCGGGGTTGGAAGGGACCCAGTGCCACCCCTTCCATGGACAGGGACACCTCCCACGAGAAGAGGAACTGGACTTCCCACTAATGCCCAGTACAGGCACTGGGATCACTGGGAATCAGATTCCCAGGCCCCACGGGTCCCTCTTTACATCCAGGAACAAAGTCCCGACCAACAGGGGACGGGAGCTTGTGAAACATTTAAACCCCAGGCTCAGAATTTCCCTTTCAAACGCTACAAAGGTGTGACTGTTGGAATAATTTATACCCTGCTCGTCTGCCTGGCTCAAGGCTACTGAAATTTTCATTCAAGGACGAGGCAGCAAAAGCAGGAAGTTTTTTTAGGTGGGAAAACGGGCATGGAGAAGGAAAAGGGGGATCTAATTCATGGAACCCCAGCCCGGGTGGGCAAACAAACAACTGATCTGTCCTCAACAATCCTTGAGTAAAGACCCAGTGGGAGGAGGCCCTGCCCTTCTTCTGCTCTTCCAGAATTCCCAAATCCTGTCCTTGGCAACTCCACAGAATATTCCCTTTGTTCTCCATGCGTTATTCCCAGCCTTGGACAAACGGCCTTTTTCAACCCCAGGAATTCCATGATTTTGGAGTCTTCTCCATCCTCTCTGTGATCACGTGAATTTTTTTTTGAGGGTTGGATTATTTGGATCTTAATTCCTGCTCAAGTTCTGCACCTCCTGCTCATCTCTGAGATGATGTGAACAGCATTTATTGACCAGAAGATCTCTTTTTAAACCTATTTATTAATGGCACATCCCCGTGGGAGCGCTGGGCACCTTTATCCGGGCTTTCCACACCTGAATCCATTTATCCATGGCCAGAGATGGATTCCCTGGGCTCTGCCACCGCTGTGGGGACCTGCTGGAAATGTGGAATTATGGCCAAACTTATCACGAGGCGCTGCTGCTGTTCATCACACCTGGCAATAATTCTCAGCCCGGCTCCATGGCTCGGAGTGGGGGAAGCAGCGAAATTCCAGCAGTAAATCCTGGAAGATACTGTCTGTTAACATTTAATGGGTGTCACCACAGGGCAGTAAATTATTCCTGATGGAAAATCCTACAGCTTCCCCCATTTTGTTATTCTTCGAGCGCTGGTGAAGCCCAGCCCAACCTGTGGATTAAACAGGAGATGTTTCCAGAGTCAGGGTTATTCCAATTAACATCTTCCTCTCCTGTTATCCCTTTAAAATCAGAGGATAAATATTGGCTGTGGTGAACACTCACAAATTCTGCTGGGTTCTTATTTTAGCTGAATTTCATCTCAGCGTTGTCACCATCCCATGTTTGAGGACACTTTTGCTTCATTAGCACTTCCACAGGCGCGGGAGAGGGATGGAATGGGATTCCTGTGAATATTGCAGGAGATGGCTGCCAGTGGAGTTGGGAATGTTGATACCCTGCAGGGAGAAATCGCTGCTTTCTTCTGATCTAGGACTTCTTTGTGACTGATTGGAATAATTCCATTTTTCCTGACCCGCACCCAGGCGCGGGCAGATCCAGTCAGCAAAATTGGGAATAAGAATTCGATTGGTGGAATGTGTTGGGGGCTGATCAATAGGAAATCCTCATGGGAGGCAGCACCAAACAAATCAGGAGCAGAAGATAATTCCCATCTTAAGGAGACTAAGGCTGAAATTGTAGTGGAATCCCAGAATTGTTTGAGGTCATCTAGTCCAAATGTTTCCGTGTCCCCAAGTGTCACGTTCCCAAATCTGTTAAATCCCGCCGGGGATGTGACTCCACCCCTGCCCTGGGCATGGACAACTCTTTCCATGAAGAAAATATTCCCAAAATCCAAGATGAACCTCCCATGGCACAACTTGGGGCCGTTTCCCCTCCTCCTGTTCCTTGTACCAACCCCCACCTGACTCCATCCTCCTTCCATGTCAGTGACAGATCCCTAAAAATAGGATCCAAAAGTCCCAAACTGGAGCTTGGTGGACCCTTCTCGGTATCCTGGAGTGCGACTTCGGGAAAGGACTTCAAACCCCACAACACCGGCAACTTAAAAATGTTCCTGCCTTCCAAGCCAAACTTTTGGGATGAGACACAATTTATCGGGACCTCAGTTCATCCCTAATTCATCCCAAAACTCCTTCCCAGTTTGTCCCCTCCGAGTCACTCAGGAATAATTAGGAGGAGGAAGAGGAGGCATGAAAGAAACTCCAAATATGGAATCAACGTGGGAGAGCCATCCTCAAGTCTTGTCCCTGTCCCAGTGTTTGGTGGGGTTTTACCTCCTCTCACCTGATGCCCAACGCAACCCCAGAATTAAAGCACAGGAACTGTGGAGGTTAATTAATAATTATCTGCAAATGACAATTGAAAGTCAATGATGCAAACTTCGAAACGCCCCAGCACAGCTCCATTTGTTTCAGGGATATCCAGAACATTTTCCCGTGCCCACGACATCACTCTCCTGTCATGGCAGGAATATCGGAGCCACATCAGCCTGCAAACGCTCCTGCAGGAAATTGGGTTTTTCGCTCTATTAGGAGCATTTCATTTTTATGATTAAAATCAGGCAACAATGTTTTCCCCAGTTAAAGTGTGATGGGCAAAGCACGGCTCTGCTGGAACTTGGTTTTGAAATCGTTATCTAAAGTGCTCGGAAAAGGCATTAATAAATAAGGATGAGGAATGACAACTGCATCGCTGGCGTGGTGCATAGTCTGTATTTGCTGTGAGTTATGGACAGCAGGCTTTGGGGAAATAATAATAGTAATAATAAATACAATAATAATAATAACAACAATAACAATAATAATAATAATAATAGTCAGAGTTTATATTTTTGTACACCAGCTGTCAGTGGAGAGACCTCAATAAAACACTGAGCTGCAATCAGAGAGAAGGAGATGGTTCCTTTGTTACACAAAATGAGGGAAATCCAGGCAGAGATTAATAAAAATATTTAAACCCACCCCAGACTAAACTTCAGCTGGACTCTTATTAAGTGAAGTGTATGATCCCAGAATCCCAGAATCACTGAGGGTGGAAAAGAGCTCCAAGATCGTTGAGTAAAAGCTGTGCCTGATCCCCACCCTGTCCCCAGCCCGGAGCTCTGAGTTCCACCTCCAGGAGATCCTGGAGCACCTCCAGGGATGGGGATCCGAACCTCCCTGGGCAGTTCCAATTTCCCTTTCCATGGGGAAATTCCTGCTGCTGTCCACCCTGAGCTCCCCTGGCCCAGCCTGAGCTGTTCCTCTTGGCAGGAAGGTTCGAGATGATGAAACCTTGGGTAAAAGAAATAAATAGAAGTTCAGGAAAAGTGGAATCCCAGATTTTTCCAGAGATAAACTCTGGTGGCTTGGAATAAATGGTTTTGGGTGCTCCATTCTCTGTGGGGCCAGAGGGAGAAGGAATTCTCCTGAACCATGAGATGGTTTGGGTTGGGAAGGACCACGGACAGGGACACCTCTCCCTAGCCCAGGTTGCTCCAAGCCCTGTCCAGCTTGGCTTTATGGATTATCCATCCCCATTCCATCCCTGTTCCGTCCCACGCAGGGTCTGGATGTCTCTGGGAACAGGACACGGCTCACAGTGAGTGTGAACATAATCCTTAGGGTGGCATCACCCAGAGCTCGCTGCTCCTCACAGCCAGGCCAGGACCTGGAACCAGCCAGGAATTTCATTTCCCAACTTCCCAGCAGCAGCCACTAATTAATATGGATTATTAATTACCAGAAACACGGCAAATAAACCCCCTCATTTCCCACCTCGATCTGCCTCTTCGCATTACAAAAATACAACCAGCGCTGGTTAAACACAACCTGATTATTTCTGGAGCAGGTATCTCCCCCTCTCCCGTTGCCTCTTAATCACCACCATCATTAATTTTAAACAGCGCTAATTGCCGTCGTTTGGCCTTTCCAAGCACATCTCGCCCATCTGCACCGGCAGGACCTGAGCACGTTCCAAACGGGCTCCGAGTGCTGTCAGAGGAGGGAGGATGTGCAGAGCTGCGCCCAGGCTGGTGAGGAGGAGCTGTCAGAGGCACCATCTGGCTATCCCACATCCCGCCTGGAGCTGCTCGGGATCAGGGGAGGCTCCAGCCCCGATAATCCTGCAGGGAGACACAGCTACGCTGGCTTCAGCGAGCTGGAGAAAAGGCTGTGCGGAATCCCCGGAGGGTTTGGGTGGGGAAGGACCTGGAAGTTCGCTTCTGACACAGGCAGGGACAGCTCCCACTGCCCCAGGGTGATCCAGCCTAGCCTTGGGTGCCTCCAGGGATCCAGGGACAGCCTCAGCTCCTCTGGGAATTCCATCCCAGCACCACCTCACCTTCCCAGGGAACATTCCTTCCCAATATCCCACCCATCCCTGCCATCTGGCAGTGGGAAGCCATTCCCTGTGTCCTGTCCCTCCATGCCCTGTCAATCCCTCTGAAATATCCCACAGAAAAAATCATCACTTGGAAGCTCTTACAAAGACCCCCATTTACAATCCCATTTGCTTTCACAATTCCAATTTAATTTTCGGGAAATCTGCATATTTCCAGGAGGCACAATCCCCAGAAAAGCCCACCAGCCACTTCTCCATGGAGACAGACCTGCTAAAATAAAGTCTCCACACAGAATTTCAAGCCAGTGTGGGGAAAGAGGCTGGGAATGTCCCATCCCCATCATCCTCAGGTAGGGGTGATGGAGATGAACACATCTCATGAGAAAAGCCCCTGCCCAAAGTCAGCTGGGCTCTGGCTGGCACCAAATTAATGGAATTTAGGACAAAAAGGATTATTTGCTCCCCTGTTGTGACACTCTGTGGAGCTGCTCAGTGTTGGAGCCAAGCTAAATAAATCCAGTCTCAAAATTCTTAGAAATCCAACCCAAACCACATTGGACTTTTCATGGTTGCTTTGTGCTGATGTCAAGTGTCCGCCTTCCACCCTCGGCCACTTCTTCGTGCCAATTCAAATCACAACCCATGGAATATCCTGGGTGGGAAAGGACCCACAGGGGTCACAGATCCACCCCCCAGGCCCCCCAAATTCCCACCTTTTCCCCAAGAAAATTGTCTGAACACTCCTGGGGCAGGATTGGTTCTGAAGGAGGGGAGAGGCAGAAACTGCAGCATCTCCTGACAAAAATCTGTTCGATTTACAGCTCAGTTTTATGCACCTTAAACATTCTCACACTTCCAGTAAGCCAGGGACAAGCTGGAATATCTGGAATGAACCTCCAACCCTCCCGAATTTCCCCAGCATATGCAGGGAAGCAGCTGCCAATCTCAGTGTACGTCTGATGAGGCAGCTCTGGAAAAATAGAGAGGAACTATTTTCTAACAGAGCCTCCTATGAGTCAATCTGAGCTCGAGTTTCCACATTCTGTGACTAAATATTGGTTACACAAGAGGAATCTGGGCCCGGTTTCTCCAGTGCTGGTTGTGATTTGCTCAATTAAATAATGCGAGGCTGATTTGTCTTTAATTTGTGGGTTTTGAAGTCCAGCACCGGGTTGGACTCGATGATCCTTGCGGGTCCCTCAGGATAATCTCTGCCTCTGCGAGCTCTTTGAAGTGATAATGTTAATTTTTCATACTTGTTGCAGGAGCTGGAGGGCGTTTGAAGCCCAGCCCGCCCTGTTATCACTCACTCCAGCGGAATCAAGGAGGTTTTGCCATGGAAAACGCAACGGATGGTGACAGCCAGGCCATTCTCTGGGATGAGGAACAAACTTCACAATCCTGACCATTTTTTGGCCTGCAGACCACACAGGCACTGTGGGTGTTCATCTAAACCATTGTGTTAATCCAAAACTCGGTCAGGAATGATGGTTTTTCCCAGAAAAGAGATCCCTGCGCCCCCTGAGCTCCCAAAATTCAGGGAAATTTTGCTGCCTCAATTGGATCCCACGGAGCTGGGGCTTTCCCCACATGGCTGAAGCACTTCTGGAATGTTCTGGACTTTTCCCTCCCCAAACTCCAGCCCCTGGTTTGTTGAGCCAAGACCAGACTGGAACTGTGAGCTGCAAATGGAATGGAAAAAGGAAAATGGGACAAATCGCTCGGGTTTAGGGATCCTGGCTCTGCTGCAAAGGGAAATCCAGGGAACAAAGGGATGAGGCAGCCTCCCAGAGAATCCTGGAATCCTGGTTTGGGTGGGGAGGACCTTAAAGCTCATCACATTCCCAGGGAGGAATTCCTTCCCAAAATCCCATCCATCCCTGCCCTCTGGCACTGGGAGCCATTCCCTGTGTCCTGTCCCTCCATCCCTTGTCCCCAGCCCCTCTCCAGCTCTTCTGGAGCCCCTTTAGACACTGGAAGGGCTCTGAGGTCTCTCTAGAACCTTCTTTTCTCCAGGCTGGACTCTCTCAAATATTCCCTCTTTATCTACTCCCCGATTTAAACAGCTCCTGTTCTTTATCCAAAATAAACCCAAGGGCTTTACACAGAACTTCACTGGAACTGCTCATTTGGGATGTTTTGGGGGACTTTTCTTTGCATCCTAACCTCTGGCATTTGTTAGGATGCAGATCCTCCAATAATTGGGTTTTTTGTGGACGTCACGTTCTCAGCCCCGTGACGCCGCTAAAACCGAGCCCCAGACTCCACACAGAGAGTGCTCTGATCTCCAGGGAGGAAAGCAGCTCATTTTTATTTCTCTTTCAAGCCTAGTTTAGGTTTGGGATTCTGCCTCTTACCTCAGCCCCGAATTTCAACAGCTCTCCGGATAACAAGGCTTGACATTCGCAATCCAAACAGAGCCAAAATTCAGATAAATTGGAGTCTGTAATGAATCTGCCCATCAAATGTCAGCCAGAATTGCCCTTTTTTCCCTCTGTAAAGTCAGTATAAGAAAAGTTGGATACAAGGCGTGGAGGAATTAATTTTTCCATATGCAGGATGTGTTGGTGGAATAGCTTGGCCCAAACTTCCCCCATGGAATTGATCCCATCATCCTCTAATGAGAACCATAATTCCAGCAGTGCCTTTTGGACCCGGCCTCGACAACGTAATTAACCTGGGGGATGTTGGGGCAGCGAAAGCAGAGCAAGAACCTGTGTAATTATTGGCAATAAAATCTAAAAAAGTGTTACAGAATAATAAAAATCTTCATCTTTTGCCTCCCTAGTTCATCCTTGTAATTGCACCTTTGAAACCAATGCTCCAAATCCTGTCACTGTCCCAAATCTGAGACCTTTTTAGAAGAATCCTGTTCTGGATCTTGCTTTTCATATCCAGAATTTCAGGCAGCCTCATCACTGGATTTTTACCATGCCCAGTACAACTGCACAGGTGTTTGGAGAATTGAGGAATTTGGATGATTAAGGAAAAGGTGAATTTAGGAAGCAATTCCCAGTGAACAGGAAATTATTTTACTCATAACTGATGCATTCCATGGAAATCTGTCCCTAAATTTGGGGTAAGTCCTGAATCCCCATTTTTGGCAGCTGAAATGTGCAGCTTATTACCCCAATTTAAAGCAGAGAACGATTCCTGTACTTTATATTTTTATTATTGCTCTTTATCTCCCCTCAGCATGGTTATTTTTATAGAGGATCTCCCTCAGCCAGCCTTGGGGCTGAATAAACACCAATTAATGCTCTCCAAACATGGAAATGTCCCAAACAAGGGTCTTTTTCCACCTCTTTTTTCCCCTCACAGGATTTTTTCTCCTCTGATTCAGAGGGCAGCCCAAGGGGAGGGACTTTGGAATTACTTAATTCTGGAATTACTTCCCCCACTGACACCAAAAGGAAGGAGGGGATTTGTGGTGTTCTCCAGCTGTTTTTCACAACTACGATGTGTAAATATCGTAATTTACAAATCACAAATTGACTACGACTGAATAATATTGAATAGCTTTGAGAAGGATTGAAGAATATTGAAAAATATTGAATAACTGAAGAATATTGAAGAATATCAAATAACTGAAGAATATTGAAGATACTGAAGGTTCATCACGTTAGACAGGGTTTTAATTCCATGATAACAGAATTAAATCAGCGTTCCTCTGCTGATGCCATTCGCTCAGAGCTGGAGCTGAATCAGCAGAGAGAGCATGGATGAGACGTGGAGGGTGAAAATTGTCTTCTCCAAGCAGCAAACAATGGGAACCCCCCCAGCTAAAGAGAGGAGAAGGCAGGAAAAGCTCATCCTGGGCTGTGCTGGCTCCATTCTGGGCAGAGCACCTGAGTTTTCAGTTAATAAAGGCCAGGAGATAACTGCTCCAATTACAAATAATTGCCAGGAAAAAGAATGGATCAGGCTAAGAAAATACAGGGCCCATAAAAGCTCTCGTTAACATTCTTCCTCCGTGCTTATCATCAATTTTATACAGGGTTAAATATATTTTCTGGTGACTACCACGGCAAGGCTGAGGATTAAAGAGGATAATGTACAATGTGATTTATGAAGTTTTAATGGAAAATCCCCATGGGTTGTGTATAAATCTTATTTATAGCTTTAAAAGTATGTAATATACTTATTGTATATTTTAAAAACTGTGGGAGTGCAGTCCCTGTCATAGTTAATCCATTAAAAAAAGCAACTCCTGAGGGGCTCCTGGGGATAAAGCACTGGATATTTCAGAGACTGGCTGCGAGTTCAGCCAGAAATGTCCAACACGATTTGGTTGCTGGGGGGAGAAGGGGAACCGAAGAACCCAGAGTGGCTGGGAGAAAGGAAGGGCCAGGCTGGCTGGGTTTGGGGTGAGCTGGGACCATCTGGGGATGTGTGGGGGAATTAAATAGCTCATGAGAGCCCAGCCTGGGTAATCCCTGCCCGAGGCTCAGACCAAGCTCCAGCTTTGGGTTTAGGTGAGAGGAGCCACCACGGGGCTTTGAAAGTCACCTGTCCAGTGAGGGACCCTCTCCTGGAGTGCCACGGAGCCCAGCAGCTCTGTCTGGGCAGGAAAACCACATCTTCTCCACCTGCTCTTGTGGACTTGTTTCCTCTTATCCTTCTGAAAACACAGACCTTTTTTCCCTAAATATTACAGAAATGTTTTTCCATCTCTTCAGGGTAGAACCTGATGGACTGTGTGCTTTAGACACAGGAAAAACCCCAATTTTATCTCCTTTTTTTGTCTCTACCTGGAAAATCCTTCATTGCCACCAACGCAGAGGAGCCACTAAAAGGATGAGCCAACACATTTTTTGCTTCAGGCCACCCAGGTTTGTTTTTTGCCATGGGGAACGTTCAGCCTTTGGGCATCAGCCCCAAATATTCCCTTTGCTCCAAATGAAGAAGCGAGATTATCTCTGGCAAGATTAAAACCAGGCTTTATGAAAGATCCTGATGTGCTGTGGGAGGCTGTGTTGGGTTATTTTTAATATAGGGAAAAATTCCCAGGCTCTGGCCAGGGAAACAAAATCCCTGATCTCATCTGAGTCAGGTACAGGGGACTGAGGAAAGGGGGGCTGAAAGTTAATTTTGCATTTTTCTTTTTGTTTTCCCTGCAGTTTCTTAGAAGGATGCTGATAGATGGGAATTCCTAGACGAGACAATGGGAGCCGATGATTCATTCCCAAAGTGCCAAGATGAGCCAGCACAGGGCTTGGACGAGAACATTGCATGAAATCAGACCTTTTTTAAAGGATATTTCAAAAGAAACTGCGATTTCTTCCTTCCTAACACACTCAGATTTTTTTCTAATTATATCCTGTGGCTCAACATCTTTGCTCTTAATAACAACGTGAGGAGTTCAGAAGTATTTCAGCCTCCCCAGGGAATCAAAGACAATCAAGGGCTGGATGTGCTCACCTTTTCTGTGTGCCAGGCAGGATCACTCAAGGAACAGGGAATATTGCTGTTCTCACATCTCTAAGATCCCTTCCAACCCAAACCATTCCAGCATTCCAGCAGCTCACAAATTCCCCTGCTGAGAGGGAAGGAGGAGAAGAATTAAAAGGCAAATTTTGAAAGTCGATAAATTTCAGCATCCCAGCTTGGGCACGGGAGCCGCTGTGTGTTGGGATGGGAGGGAAAATCATTTTAGGGGTTGGAAAAGCTCCAGTGAGGGAAAACTCCAGGATTTCAGGGCTTGGAGGAGATGGGAGCAAGCTCCAAACTCTTAAGGGTTTAGACCATTAGAACAACAGGGAGAAGGTCAGGGATTGGGAGCGCTGGAATTAATTCTGTGTGTCTGGAAAGAAAAGGATTGGTCTTGGCAGTGCCAATCCAACACTCTGCTGCCTTAGGGGAGAACGGGAGAGGCAGAATCCGGGTAAAATCCAGCTAAAAATGGTCTGGAGAAGGGAACAAAGAGCCCAGCCCCTGCTGCTTCATCCCTGCTGGACCCCAGGAAAGGAGAGTTCAGGAATATTCTGCACAAATGCTGAATCCAAAGGGTAGCTGACCTCAAACCCAATTTTTGCTCTGAATTAAAATAACCTCTGAGACCTCAAATTCCATTTTTTTCACTCGTGTTAAGCAGGGGGAGGGTGAATTTGGAGTTTTCATGTCAAATAAATGAACTTTTCTGAGTGTGCAGCGTTCTGTTTCCATTCCCCACAGCCCCAAAAACACATCCTGGAGGAAAATTTTCCACGGTAAAGAGAGTTTTGCACATGGGGAGAGTCTCCAGGGTTCCCCAGTTGCCCACAAGGCTGCCCAACGTTCTCTTTTTGGGGGTAAAATCTTGTGGGGAATAAATTGCTGGAATATCCCATTACAGGGGGTGGCTCCATCCAACAATTTTCCTGTCATGAGGAGTCCTGGAAATGCACTTTGGGGGAGCACAGGGAGAGAAACCCAAATCCTGCTGAAAATTAACCCCAAAATGGTTATTCCTTAACTCCAGCCCCCTCTGTAATGGGAATTATTGAGGGAGTTTTATCTAATTCCGTGTGATTCCCCCCCAAATTGAAGACAATTAATTGGGAATATTGTATTACACAAATCTCCTTGTTTTCCCCTCAGGAATGGGTTTTGCCTCTCTTTTTTCTGCCTAAGGAAAACTTTAAGCACAGGAGTTGCTGTGAAATCCCTCTCACAGCGGTGGGGCTGGAGCAGGAATTCTCTCCCAATCATCGGGAGCTCCATGGATTATCCTGGGCTGCAGCTTCCTGATCCGAGGGCGCTGAGGTTTTATTAAACCACACGGTGAGCTCTGGTGGCTTTTATTAAATCTGTCACATGGAAATTCCAATCCCAGGCCAACAGCCTGCAATGGAAGGTCCAAAAAAGTTCATGGAATCCTGGAATTGTTTGGGTGGGAAAGGACCTCAAATCCCATCCAGGGCCACCCCTGCCATGGCAGGGACAGCTCCCACTGTCCCAGGCTGCTCCAGCCTGGCCTTGGGCACTTCCAGGGATCCAGGGGCAGCCCCAGCTCCTCTGGGAATTCCATCCCAGCTCCTCCCCACCCTCCCAGCCAGGAATTCCTCCCCAATATCCCACCCCAATCTCCTGTTTTCCAGTGGGAGCCATTCCCTGTGTCCTGTCCCTCCATCCCTTGTCCCCAGCCCCTCTCCAGCTCTCCTGGAGCCCCTTCAGGCCCTGCAAGGAGCTCTGAGCTCTCCCTGGATCCTTCTGATCCTGAATTTTTGGGGGTGGATTCCATGGATTTATGATGAATTTTTGGGGATGGATTCTGTGGGTTTATGATGAATTTTTGGGGATGGATTCTGTGGGTTTATGATGAATTTTTGGGGGTGGATTCCACGGCTTTATGATGAATTTTTGGGGGTGGATTCCATGAATTTATGCCAAATTTGTGGGGATAGATTCCATGGATTTATGCCAAATTTGTGGGGATGGATTCTGTGGGTTTATGATGAATTTTTGGGGGTGGATTCCATGGGTTTATGATGAATTTTTGGGGGTGGATTCCATGGATTTATGCCGAATTTGTGGGGATGGATCCCGTGGGTTTATGATGAATTTTTGGGGGCGGGTTCTGTGGATTTATGCCAAATCTGTGGGGATGGATTCTGTGGGATGTTTTACAGGGTCTGGAAGCACCTGGGAGAGCGGGCAGGACCCTCATCCACCGGAGCTCAGCATCTCCACCAACACCCGCAGGACAAGCCCTGCAGTCGGGCAGAGCTGAGCTGCCCTTCCCAGAGGACAAATCCCAAACTCCCTTCATCGTTCCCTCCTCCCTGCCCCACCAGGAATCACCTTTTCCCGACTCTTGAGGCACAGGAATCTCCCCAGCTAAGCTGGCAGTGCCGCCACACCTCCCTTCACTCCTCACCCGAGACTGCAACAAGGGCCGCGTACAAAACAATTCCAAACCTCTGTGCTGATTCAAATTCCCCTCATCTGCAGCCAGGCCTGCTTTAAAACACCTTCCCTGTCTCAGGAGCGCTAATAAGGATCCGAACTGCCCGGACACAGCGGAGCCGGAGCTTTGGGCTGGATCCAGCACATTTAAATTAAATGGGCCTAACGCGCTGCTTGCTTCGCCTTTTCAAGTCTCCTCTTTCATCCCTGGATCCCGTGGTTGTTTCGGCCTTGATGGAGTTAGAAAGACTGACAGCAGCAATATGGGAATATCTGAAACAGGTGAGGCAGGTCTGGATCCCACGGGAAATGGCGCTGCTCTCCCGATATTCTCATTGGATTATTTTTGTGAGGGATAAGGAAGGAAATTGCCGACAAAGCCAGGCCTTGCTGCTCTGCTTCGCCTTTCCCTCCTCCCCACTTCACACAGTGAGGGACAGGAGGAGAGGAAACAGCTCCAAGCTGTGCCAGGGGAGGCTTTTATTTCTCTTAAATTTTATTTCTCTTTTATTTCTCTTAATTTCTCTCAGAAACAGCCAAATGAAGCCAAACAAGGATGAAAATCAGCCGTGTGAGTTTGGAATTTTGATAATTTCCGTCTCCTGAGTTTTCCTGGGGTGTCTTAGGCACTTTCCCTAATGTGTAAAATGAAATTTTTTGGGGCTGCGTTTATCAAAAGGCAAGAGGTTGGATTCAGAGTGCTGCAAAGGTGACACCTGGAGAGGGATGGTGGAGGGTCCAGCCCCTGAAAACTTCAGGAAAGCGTCAGCAAATTGGAGCTGATGGGATGCTCCTTTGATCCGACAGCTGGAACTCCCATGGAATGTGGGATTTCGGCTCCTCTCCGCTCTGGGATGAGCGGATCCACCCCGAGCAGTTGTACCAGCTGACAGCACCAATCAGCCGAGCTGCTCGGGATTATTTTCCTTTATTTTGACACCCCCAGACTCCGCGGAATCCATCGGAAGACAAATCAGGAGTCACGTGCCTGCGCAGGGATGCCAAGCTGTCACTCTGCCTCCTCCAGAAATCCTCCTCCTGCTGATGCAACAAAGGGAAGTGGGCTGGAGCCAGGAGAATTTTCCATTTGCAGCTCCCAGATTCCGGGTGTTTTACCCCAGGTTGTTTGCAGGGAGCGGGGAAGTGACAACTCCATGCAGTGTTGCATCAGCAAAGCCTGCAATGCCATTTTCTTTTTATTAAACATTCTGGAATCAGCCCTCCCGCTCAGCTGAGTGGGAGAAAAACACTGCCAATGTTTCAGGGACTAAAGGAGGATTTAGGATTTTCAATTCCTCCTAAGGAAGGAAATTTTGGAAATGACATTTTTGCGTTCTCGGTCCAACAGACAAAATGCCTACAAAGACATAAATACTGGAATTTAAAAACAACAGTCTTGAAAATCCCTTAAAAACAACCCGCCAACAACGGGGATGTGCACACGGGATCTGGGATTTCACCCCCCCAGCTGAGGGATTTGTTTTGGAATCAGCACAGTTCCCACCCCTAATTCCTTCCAGGTTTGATTGATGAACCCCAATAACTCCAACCCCATAAAAACCCTTCCAGGAGCCAACAGCAGGGCTGGCAAGGAGGAAAGCACAGGTCACACCATCAGAAAGGGTGTTGAGGCAGAGTACATCTCCAAGGGGTAATTTTGCTGATGAAAAGTCAGTTTTGGAGACAAACAACTGAAAGCTGGGAAATACAGCCTGGCTCTGTCATGGAATCATGGAATTGGGTGGGAAAGGGCCTTAAAGGTCATTTAATTCCAGCCCTTGCACACCTTCCCCTATCCCAGGGTGTTCCAAGCCCCATCCAACCTGGCCTTGGGCAATTCCAGGGACGGGGCTTTCACAGTTTCAGGACTCCCTGAGCTCAAAACAGAGTATTTCTATTTTCCCTGATTATTTCCCTCTTCCCTCCCTTCCTTCTCCTCACCAGGGTCGGATCCACGATGCCTGGGGCAGGTTGTCCTCCCTCACCCAACACCCACCCACCACTCTGTCAGGTCCCTGGTTGTTCTCTGAGAGCTCCTGCCCCTTATTTCCAGCACATTTCCCCCAAACCTTTCCCCCAGATCCAATTAAAGCTCCTCCACGGGGGTTTTTTATGGCTCTCAGCTCTCTGTTTTGGAGATTTTCACAAACAATTTATTTTTCACGACACCTCCAAGAGATAAAAGACAAAATGTCCCGATGACAAAGAGCAAACGGAGAGCAGGAGACTTTTAATGGTCAGGGGAGACCACTAAGCTGAGGTGTTTAATTTCCCGTGTCCTGGAATGCGATGCAGGCAGTAACAAACGCCCAGAGCCGGGTTCTCCATCACTTCCCAGCACAGCTCTGACTGCTCAGCTCTTTTGGGGCTGGAATATGCAAACCAAGAGCGTTTTTCCTGCAGTGCTTGGGAGGGTCTGAATGGAACTGAATCCTCCAGGAGAGAAATCTCTGCATCCTCCTTGCAGAACATTTCCTTCCAGGCACAGCAGCTCCCTCCAGCAATTTATTTCAGTCAGGATGGGCATTGCTGGGAGATGAAATTTATCCCCATAGAGAGAGCCAAGACAACACCTCTGAGCAATTTAGCTCCAGTTTTGAGGCTCTGAATGGGACCTGGAGCACGTGCTGACGCTTAAGACAGAGAATTCCACCTCTGGTGCTCTGTTGTGCCCTTCTCCATTCAGTGTGATCATGTTTCCCGTTGTTTTTCCAGATAAAATGAGGATTCTCTCCAACAGTTGCTAATTGTAGGGGGTATTTAAACAATCACCTGCGGAATCGTTTGCTCTCCCAGGGGATTTAATTAGGGATGTGTCTGCAAAGGCAGGGATACAGATCCCACTGCAGCTAAAAGGAGGGAAAACACCCAAACAGATCAGCAGCAGGAATCCCCCCCGAAATCTAAAGAGGCTGGAGAAAGGCAGCAGCCATCGCTCAGAGGCTTTAATTACCCCCACAATTAGTAAATCTGGTTAAGGAAATAACGATTCCTGCTCTCAGGGTGGCTGGCCCAGAACAATCCTGTGCATTTTTGTCGTTACCAGTGGATTGTTGTGCTCCAGGCTGAAGATTTGAGGGTACACTCAGACTCAATTCCCGATGTCCAGTCAGTGCCACAGTCACACAAATGTCCCCAAATCCCAGATCCCTCTGAGCAGGTTCACACCCCTGCGCAGGACAGGGGATATTTATGGAATCCTGGAATGGTTTGGGTGGGAGAGGACCTCAAATCTCACCCAGTGCCACCCCTGCCATGGCAGGGACAGCTCCCACTGTCCCAGGCTGCTCCAGCCTGGCCTTGGGCACTTCCAGAGATCCAGGAACAGCCACGGCTTCTCTGGGAATTCCATCCCAGCCCCTCAGGACCCTCACAGGGAGGAATTCCTTCCCAATATCCCAATATCCCAATATCCCAATCTCCCATGCCCCAAGGCTGGCTCTCAGAGCTCTTCTCCCACCTGAATTATTCATGATTCCAATCCATTTCTTTGGTTGTTGATTTGTTTGGGACAAAACCGAACAAGCTCTGCTGGGATGAGTGAAATAAAACCCGGCTCACTGCAGGCTGATTTAATGCCCTGCTGAAATGTTCCCTGAAATCCTCAGCCTCTTGTGCCCCCCAGCACCACCAGCACAGCAGAGTTTTCCTCTCCAGGCTGCTCCCAGCCTCCCTCCTGACCCTCTTGTGCTGGAATTAAGCAGAGAAAGCAGCAAAGGTGGGACAGGAGGAAGGAGAAAAGCCACATTTCTGTAATGTCACTTCTAGGGGTGCTGGCACCTCTCTGAGCTGGGATTCAGGGCTAAACCTCACTCTCAGCCTCACTAGGGAGGCTCTGGGGCTTCATCTCTGCTGGCATGACAATTTCTCATCACCCACCCCTGCTCCCTCCTCCACACAAATCCTCACCTGGGCACAGGTGAGCTCCCAAACTCAGTTAAGCCCAGTTAAAGAGAAGTTAAAGCACTTTTTTTTTGTCACAGGAATCAGCCTTAAGGCTCAGGGCCTGCTGTCAGAGGAGAACAGATGCTCCGAGGGCTTTACCGAACCCCCTCTCCACCCACCAGGACCTGCCACCACATCCCAGCCCTCTCCACTTCCTGCAGCCTCTGCCATTCCTTTTATTGGAGCTGAAACGCTCCTTTAGCCAAGCTGCTCTCGAGTGTGGGGGGAAGCTCAGCTCTGGTGTTTTTTACTTCTCCTCCCCGTGTCCTTCCAATTCTTTCCCTCTCCCCCCGCCACCTCCACCTGCTCCCACCGCTTTCCTCTTTCGGCAGCTCTGCTGATAAACACAAATGTTTGTTCCAAGTTCACCAGCCAAAAGCTCTTAATCACTGATGGCGGGGGTGGGATGGAGGGAGGGGAACACTCGGGGGAGTTTTGGGGGGAAATGGTTGAGTTTCCAGCTCGGGAGAGGCGTCTCTGCCTCTTCTCATCCACAACCACCAGGTTCAGGGGGTTCTTGTTGTTCCCACGGCCCCTTGGACTTCCCGGCCTCACTGCAGCACTTTCAGGAAATCCCTTGGGATTTAAGTCTTCTAAAGTCACCAGATTCATTATGCTGATAAACACGAATGTTTGTTTCAAGTTCACCAGGAGAAGCTCCTAATCATTTATGAGGGAGGTGGGATGGAGGGAGGGGAGGACTGGGGGAACATTTAGGGGAAAACTGCGGAATTCTGGGGGAAAATTGTTGAGTTTTGGGGGCAAATTGTGGGGGGAAAGGCACCTCTGCCCCTTCCTCTCCTCCACTGGCTCGAGGGGTGTTGTGTCCTCCCCTCTGGGGGCCTTTGAACTTCCCACTCCATCACTTCTTGGGAATTCTTTGGGATTTAAGTCTTCTAACACCACCAGATCTTCTGTTGATAAACACAAATGTTTATTCCAAAAGCTGGTGTTTATTCACCAGAAAAAGCTCTTAATCATTTATGGTGGAGGTGGGGTGGAGGGAGGGGAGGACTGGGGGGAGGTTTGGGGAAAAATTGTAGAGTTTTGGGGCCAAATTGTTGAATTTCCATCTTGGGAGAGGCGTCTCTGCCCCTTCTCCTCCTCAACCATCGGCACAAGGGGTGGTGGTGGTGTCCTCCCCTCCGAGGCCCTTTGAATTTCCCAGCCAAGCTGCATCACTTTTAGGGAATTCCTTGGGATTTGAAGTCTTCTAAAGCCACCAGATTTCAAACCCAGCGCTGGCCCCTTGGTGGCACGTGGTGGCTTTGATCCCCACGGAGTGAGGAGAGTACTCAGGAACACACAACAACCCAAGCGTGGGGTTTTTGTGGTTTTTTTCCCTTAAAAATTAATTAAAACCCAATTTCCAAACAAGCAGGGACACGAGCAAATATCAAAGCCCGCAGTGAAGAGCCCGAGTGCTCTCGAGGGAGGCAGCTCAATCTGAAGTGTCCTTTAGGTAGAGCCCGATGGCTTTGATAGCTCCCCATATTTGATCAAATAAAGCTATTGATCCTTAGCATGAAAGTTCAAGCCAGGCTATCAGTGCTGCAAGAGCAGCACAATAAAACCTCGCTCCTTTTGATCTCTGCTGAAGCATTTCATCTTGACATTTGTTAAATGTATCAGTAGATTGCTTCCAATGAGAATAGGGCTTTAAAAGCTTACTGGAAAAGCAAAGCTCCCATAAAAAATTCAACTTTTACATTTGTTAACTTTCCCATTTGCTGCTTTTCATTAAGTGCACGGCCCAGCCAGGTATTATTATTATTATCAATTCCATTTTAAGCAAGATGGGGAGACCTAAATGGATTTCTAAATATAAATCCTTGTCTCCGTTCTCACAAGTGGTTTTGGGGAGGGTTTATCTGCTGCTGCACCTTGGCAGTCAATCACTCCTGGGGACACCTCCTGACCCCAATCCAGCAGCAGGAACAAGGGGCTGAGAGCAGAACACCCCTGAGCAGGACAGGAACCACAGGGCAAGGCTAGAAAGCAAATAAAGAAGAGAGAGGGGAATGGAAAGAACATTTTCCATCATCTGTAATATGAATATTGCAATATTACGGGACGGGTTGTCACAGCGACACCTCTGCAAAGCCAAAGAAAGGAGTAAAATATCTCATTTAATTGGTGTTAGGGTGTAACTGGGTTAAAGTGAGGAAATGTGTCCCAGGCCAGGGCTTGGAGCACCCTGGGACAGTGGGAGCTGTCCCTGCACGTGGCAGGGCTGGCACTGGGTGGGATTTAAGGTCTTTCCCACCCAAACCACTCCAGGATTCTACAAACCTTCAGGACATGCAGGTGACACAGCCCAAATCAGAAAGACTTTTCACAGAGCTTTAGAACAGGCTCTGCCTTGACTTTACCCCATCTGCCTCCTTTGTGGAGAGTTTTAATCTTGAAAAAGACAAAGATTTTTGAGAGTTTTGCCTCTGACAGAGTGACCTGACTTTGAGGTGAGCTCTGCTCTGAGGAGGAGGCCGGACCCACTGCTCGGGCCTCAGGTGACACTCCCTGCCAGCTCCCGACCCAAATCCCAAACACAGGCCCCAACACGGAGCCATTGCTCTTTCCTCTCTCCTCAGCACCTCCCAGAAGCCAGAGAGACACCCAGCATTTTAGATGTGTGTTCTGTACAGTGAAAGACCTGAAATCAGAGTCCCAGAAAGGTTTGGGTTGGGGGAGACCCCAAAGCCCACCCAGGCCCATGGGCAGGGACACCTCCCACCAGCCCAGGCTGCTCCAAGCCCATCCAAGCCGGCCTTGGACACTTCCAGGGATGGAACAAACTGAGGCAGGAGGAGGGGAACTGAGGATAATCTTCTTTATAGGGTCAGTCAGCTGGGAAATACAGGAACAAGCCTGGCATTTACTCTCTGTCTGGCTGAGGAACTCGTACGGGAGACAGGCTGTGCCCTCCCAGCAAAGCAGAGCTGTATTCTCAGCGCCACTCGTGTTTATTTGGTGTTTTTATGTCACAAAATCCTCCTGGAGGTTCTTCCCTGCTGGGGGAGCTCAGCTGCTCCAGATCTGTTTTGTTATTCCCTCTCTGCATGACGCACATGATCCTTCCTCCTTGCAGAAATCCCACAAAAACCCAAGAGAGAGCGCTGGGCTGACCTGAGGCTCAACCCCAGAATGCCAAACCCTGAACCTGCCCTAAACCTGGGAATTCACAAACCCAGGGTGAGATTCCCAGCTGGAACAAACTGACCTAGCCCACACAGGTTTATTAATTTCCATTCTTTAGGCACTGATGCCTCCTCTGGGGCTGTTGAGAGGACCGAGGTGTCAGAACTCTCTTTTTGTTTGATTTTTGGGAAAACCAAAGTGCCGTGTCTGACATTTTGGCCCCAGCTGCTTTGTGAGAGGGGAAAAGGAGATGGGGAGGAAATGATGGGAGAGAGACTGAAGAGAAGTGGAGCTGGGACGGGAAAACATTCTCTTGAGAAATCAACAGCATTGACTCCATTTTTCCCTTCAACAATTCCAGATCACAACTGGCGAACTCTGCCTGAGCTGCCCCACACATAAACCTGGTGTCGTGATAAACAGGCTCTTTTTGGGTGGAAAACAACACCCCAGGTGACCTCTGAGACTCCTTAAGCGAAGAAAGAAACAATCAGAGACCTGTTACACTCACCCCACACCCCTTCCTTGCGCTGCCTTCCCTGGGCGGACTCACCTTTGGAAGTAAATGGCTCGGAATTACTCCCAGGGCTGTGTGGATACAGCTGTGGAATTTCAAAGAAGATTTCAAGGCCTTCGAGAAACAGTGGAAGCCACAGGAAAGCAACCTTGAACTCCCGATGTTCCCAAACCATTAGGAAATTTTCTGAGAAGATGAGGAAAAAAAGAAAAAAAGTTCGTGAGTAACTTCTGCTCAAAGCTTTTCTTTGCCGCCTTTGTGGTCAGCAAAGGAGCCCTGCTGAACAGAGATCAGGCCGAAGGACTCAAAACAGGAGCACTCAGGGGAGCAGAGAGAGAAAAAGCCAAAAAAAAAAAAGCCCTTTTCCCTTCCCTTGAAGCTAAGTTTGTAACGGTGTTGGAGAGAACAATCAAGAAATTCCTTTGGAGATGAGAGGGCAGGGGACTGGGGGAGAAAGAGGCCAGTGCGTTTCTTGAAGGGCTTCTTTTCTTTCCTTTTCCCTCCAGGAATATCAGTATCAAAGAAACCATTGTTGGGTTGGCTTCAGTGCTGGGAACTGCACTGAAAATTTGCTACTGCACGAACCACGGCCTGCGGAGAGTTTGGAGCTCCTGAAGCAGCAGCGGAAGAATTCCGCAGTTAATGAGGTTGATTGGAGAGAGGAGTCCTGTAAAAGCTGGCACCAAACCGGATGAGATTGCTGAACATTCCCAAACTGTTCCAGACACAGCTCCAGCTCATTCCCTGGGATGGTTTCCTGCTCTCAGAAAGTGCCTCGAAGGAAGAACTCTGGCAACGAGAAGAGCAGAGCTGTGGGTCTGGTGATCCTCTCTGGACACTCTTGTGTCCCTGAAATGGGAGAATTCCTGACAAAAACAGTAGCTGGGTGCCAGGGGGACACACCTGGGGGGAACCAAAAACGGGGGAGTTCAGAGGTGGCCACACCTGCTGGCACCAGCCACAGCATCTTCATGGCTTCAAAGTGCCCGAGGGCAGGGTGGGGTGGGATACTGGGAAGGAATTGTTCCCTGGGAGGGTGTGAGGGGCTGGGATGGAATTCCCAGAGCAGCTGGGGCTGCTCCTGGATCTCTGGAAGTTTCCAAGGCCAGGCTGGAGCAGCCTGGGACAGCGGGAGGTGTCCCTGCCATGGCAGGGGTGGCACTGATGGGATTTGAGGTCCTTCCAGCCCAAATCCTTTTGTGATTCCATGACTCCTCAAGGACATCCTGGAGGGGAGCTCACTGCCATGATCCTGCCTGGGCTTCGTTTCCATCACTCCAGAGCATACTCCTGCAAGGAGAAAGGATGAAAAATCCCGGAATTTCAGATCTTCCTCCCTCCCTCTGTCACAACAAACACCCAGGGCCCTGTTTTGCCTTGAGAGAACAACACCCACGGAGTCACTTCCCTTCCTTCCATCAAGCCAAGGGAGGCAGAGTCCCCTCATGGCACCCCAGAGCCTCCTGGAGTGGTCACAGACACAGAGTGAGACAGAAGGGATTTATCCCAGTCCCGAATTCTGGGGAAGACATAATAAAAATGATTTTTTTGTGAGCCAAAAAAACCAAAGGAGGAGCATGTGGATGCATCCAGCTCCCACATCCAGGGAAGGGACTGACCCAAACCAATAAAGTTATATGGGATTGCAGGGAAAGAGTTATATGGGATTGCAGGGAAAGAGTTATAGCTCCAAATAAAGTTTAAACTTGTGACCCTCCCTCTTTGCTGCTCTTTATGGAGTCATTCCTGGAAAAGCAGAAATGGTGTTAAATGCTCCCGAGGCAGCGCGGAGGATTTTGTCCTCGTGGAGAGAGATCAACTCCAGGGAAGGGAAAATGTGGCTTTGCCAAGGGGATGAGACATCCTGCAGCTTCCTCAGCCTCTGGGACACCCTGGAGCTTCCTCATCCTCTTGGATTCCCTGGAACTTCCTTGTCCTTGGGACACTCTGGAGCTTCCTCAGCCTCTGGGACGTTTCTTCATCATCCTGGAGTTTCTTCATCCTTTGGGATGTCCTGGAGCTTC
>NC_031790.1:913117-922334 GCF_001522545.3 Parus major
TCCTGGAGTTTCCTCATCCTTTGGGACGTCCTGGAGTTTCTTCATCCTTTGGGACGTCCTGGAGCTTCCTCATCCTCTTGGATACCCTGGAACTCCCTCATCCTTGAGACACTCTGGAGCTTTCTCAGCCTCTGGGACACCCTGATCCTCCTCCTTTGGGACACCCTGGACCATCCTTATCCTGTATAAGCACAGAATGCAAAGGGAATTAATTTATCTCTTGATTTTCTGGGGTTGAGTCCAGAGCAGAGAACTCTGTGATGCAGCAAAACAAATATAAACAAATTTAAGTCCTAAGGCAACACCAGCTTTCTGCTTTTCAGGGATATCAAGGATTCCCTTCTCCTGTCAAAATGACTCTCCTGCAGTTACATCAACAGGTTCAGAGATGATTTCATTAATGATTCCAGGGACTATTTAATTAATGATTTCTGTAGGATTCATGGCCTCACACCGAGCTCTGGGCCGCAGAAATCCACAGGCAGGGTTGTTATTTCAGATAACCTGGGCTGAGCGTGGGGAATTCAGCAGTTCCATCCAGTGCAGGATCAAAACCTGGCATTGGGAGGAACAAACCATATTTACCCTAAAACCAATCTGAGGAGCAAAATCCCCTGCCTGAAGCAGAGGATTATGATTAAATAGAGGAGGAAATGTGGTGCTCTGAAGCAGCTGAAAGATTCCACTCGGAGATTAAGATCAGTCCTGAGAGCTGGGAAAACCAGACATTGTTAGTTCAGTTCTGACAGGAATTCCTTATGCATTGACAGAGTGATGAATTAATGATTGACAGAGTGATAAATTAATGATTGACAATCCAGGGAGGGGGAAAAAAAAATCTCTAAATGGAACCATCATCAGGCTTTTTAAAAGCAAAACCAGGCTGGGCTCTGAGGAGGCTGTGCAGAATGGAAATCAGCCCTTGCTGAGCTCCACACCACTGGGATAACGCCACTTCCTGGTGCAAAATTCCTCTGGTCTGGGAGATTCCTGAATCCTTCACTTTTCTGGGATGGTTTTGGGGAGGAAAAGCCTCCCTGGGGGCAGAGGGAAAGCTGGCAGAGCTGTCCCAATCCTGGTTGGACGGGAGATGTTCTGAGCCTGGAAAAGCCTCTGGACAACACAGCGCTCCCTCCACATTCCCAGCTGGAAAAATGGGATCAAACACTGCAAATACCTGCTGGAAAAACAGCCCCAGGTCCAAGGGGCAGGGAGAATTCAGTTGAGGATGGATATTATGGGACACCCAATTCCCAGCTCCAAAAGAATTGGGGTTCCTCAGTTGTGTCCCCAGGTTCAACCCAACTCTGCTGCTTGAAGGTTTCATGTCTTGGCTTCATCCTCCAAATTAAGTCAAAAACATTCAAAAGAATCTTTTCTACCCCCCCAAAAATAAAATGTCAAAAAAACACCCAAAGAGATCTTCAAAACTTGAGAATTAGACAGGGGAAAAAAAAAAAGTCTGAGATTATTTAGGGGAGAACAGAGAGAATTCTATAAATACCTTGGAGAAAAATTTCCAAACTCTGTTTCTGTAGCAGCACAGCCTAAAAAAGAACATTGTCTTACACTTTAAATTCTTCATGACTTAAGTGACTTCATCCCCAAACTTTTCTCCTGCTTTTCAGCACAGCAGCAAAAGGAAAAAAAGAGGGGAAAAAAAAATACTCCTTGGTTACTGGGAGAAGCTCTGAAAATTTTTTGGGTTTTTTTTTGTTTCAGCTGCTACCTGGCATGTCTCTGATCCTGTTTCAAAATAGAAGGGATATTGGGAATAAATTCCTCCTTGGGAGGGTGTGAGGAGCTGGGATGGAATTCCCAGAGGAGCTGAGGCCACCCCTGGATCCCTGGAAGTGCCCAAGGCCAGGCTGGAGCAGCCTGGGGCAGTGGGAGCTGTCCCTGCCCATGGGATGGGATTTAAGGCTCTTTCCCACCCAAACCACTCCAGGATTCCATAATTCCATGAATTTTCAGGCATGTAAAAAGGCCTTGTAAGGTCCTGAGTCCTTCTGCACATCCCAAAAATCCACAGTGTTCAAAGCACCTTGAGATCTGGCAGTAATAAAAAGTAATGAAAGCTCAGTTAAGCCTTGATCCACCAGGTTTGGAACAGAAGCCTTGAAAATTCCAGCCGTGGATGTCAGACCAATAATAACTGAACATTTTAGCTGGATTTCTATGATATTTTCACCATATTCATATCATATTTCATATTTTCATCCCTGTGATAATTCTTCCTCTTGCCCAGCCCAGTCCAGCAAAGCTCCCAAAAGCATCACCAGCTTTAAATTCCCCAGAATTCTCCAGAATTAAATTCCCCAGCCAGAATTCGTGAAGGAAGGGAAGACTTGGATGGTTTGGGGGCTGAAAAACACAACTTTGAGTATTCTGCTGATTTCTAGACTGAGCAACTCTTGAGGAACACCCCTTGGGCAAGAAGGAATTCCTGGAGTTGGCCAAATCCAGGAAATATTCCCAATATTCCTAACTTCAAGACATTTCCTTTTTCCATATGAGTCCACATGAATCTCACAGCAATGAATTTTTTTAACTCTCAAACCTCTCTTGCAGCGATGGCTGGAGTTGTGAAATATAGAGAAAATTAATGCAAAGTTACAAGGCAAAAAAAAAAAATAAAATCAAAGTTCCAATAAATGCTGAGTAACTTTTAATATTTTCAGTAATAGGATTTGGTGCAGTAATTTATAATTTTTGTACAAGCAACAGCCAAGATTAATGTTGGGAGTTATTATATGCAATAATTAGAGGCTTTTTTAGGAGCTGCCTGGCTGGAGGGCCACTGCCTGTTTGTATAAAAGATAATTATGGGACAAATTGAATTTTCCCGTTCCCCCAGTTTGGCAGCTGCTGCAGATAAACACATCCCTCATTTCCAAGCGCTTGGTCCTTATTCCTGTCTTTGAAGTGTCATTTGAAGTGTCACCACCCTCATCAAAACCGGAATTTTCCTTTGGTGCTGGAGCAGAGCTCAGTTTATCGAGGTACTTGCACAGCTCGTTAGTGTTACTTTAGTCTGTTAATTAATTTATTCTGGGTGTTTTAGCCTGAAAATCCCCTCTGCTCATTCCCTGACACCAGGCAGGAATCTCCAGCTTTGATATCCAAGAATTCCTTGAGCTTCTGGATGTGGTTTCCCCACCCTCAGGTGGAGGGAGGGGAAACAGAACCATCCCAATCTCTCATCCTGGGTGTCCTGGACGTGCCACAGTTTTGTCCCCATCCCAGCAGAGACACAGCCCAAGCTTGGCTGTCCTGAAGCTGCAGAGCACCTTTGATCCCATCCATTTTGTTTGGTTTGGGTAGATTTGCAAGCAATCACATTTATTTTTTTCCATTTACAACATTTTGGTTTGGTTCCCAGAGCAGTTTTGGCACGAGCCAAAGAGTTTTTTTTTTCCCAGTTTAGCCCAGTTGCAGAGGCTTAAAACGAGGTCTGAAATCAGAAGTTACTGGTGGATTAAATGTGTGTGTTGTAAACCCACAGGGCTGGAGGAGAGTGGAGCCCAAAGAGGTGAAATTCCTTCCAAGGGCAGGGATGATGCTGGGGATGTGGGGCAGTGTGGGCTGGGGTCTGTTCCCCTTTTTTGTGTCCAAAAAACGTGGGAGGGATCACGGCAGGGCACCCCCTGGAACTCATTTTAAATAAGAGACATCCAAAACTCCTCTAAATTCGCCCTTCAGGTTAAGAAATCTGTAATTTTCAGCTCGTTCCCAGGAAGACAAAGAGCATTAAGGCAGCTGCAGAGGAGAAAAACTCCAGAACAAAACCGGTCTCGATATCAAACCCCTCATTTCAGTATAATGGACCATATAATTAATCCATGAAGGAGACGACAAAGTCCCCAGTCCCGGGGAGAGGCGGCCGTGCCTGTGTTGGTTTGGTTACCAGCTCAGCTGTTTCATTTAATACTGGCGGTTAATGAGGGGTCTCCTCTCCTAACGAGGTGAATTCGGTGATTCCTGCACGGGCTGCAAGGGCTGGTGGCAAACAGAGGCAGCAATTATTGAAATGAAGAGGTGAGAAAGGTGTTGATGCGAGTTCAGGAATCATTACCTGGAAGCGAGTTTCACTTGGAGATTTATTTACTGAGGAGACAAAATTAATCAGGAACTCGGTGTGGGGAAAGAATTGGGCAGTGTGGGGAAAAATCCCTTCCTGGGAAATCCCTGATGGGAAACAAGGATCCCATCCCTGGAAGTGTCCAAGGCCAGCATGGACAAGGCTTGGAGAACCCTGGGACAGTGGGAGGTGTTCCTGACACGGCAGGGGTGGTACTGGATGGGATTTAAGGTCCTTCCAACCCAAACCGTTCCAGGATCTCATGATTCCACGATTCCACGATTCCACAATTCCAGGATCCCAGGATTCCATGAAGGTGAACATTGGGAAACACCTCAGCAAAGGTCCTGGCATGTTTCATTTCCTCAGCCCATGAGAAGTCTTTGGTAGAACTGACCCACCCAGATCCAGGACCTGGCTTTGTTCAAATCTCATTGAGCATCCCCAATTAAAAGCCCTTTCTGTAACCTCAATCTGCATAATTACACTGGATATTCCAGGGCCTGATTCTCCTTACCCTGGAGTGTCTCTCCACCACTTGAAAGCATCAAGATTCACCCCAACTTGACACCTGAACAGTTTTTATTTTCTTTTATTGCCAACCTTTCCTCCTCTCACGGCCACTTCTGAGCTGGGGGAGCTGCTGCTCTCGGAGACGCAGCACAAAGGATAATTCCCACCAATATTTATAAAAAATTAAACCAGCAAACCGTGCAGCAGAAATGTAAACCTAAACAGAGGCTGTGGACAGCTGTCCTTGTGCTGTGTTGTTATTTAGGATGTTCTAAAACATCATTAGTTTAATTGCATATATATTTAATTGGAGTGTTCCAATGGTTGTTCTGAATGTGCAGCTTGTTGGAGAAAATGAACACAATCTATTTCCTTCAAAAGCCTTTGGAATGAGTAAATCAACATCATTTACAAATTATATTACAGCACTCCTAACAATTTCTGCCACTGAATCCACGAGTGCTGCAGGGAGCAGTTTGGTTGCAAATGTTTTGGGGGAAAGAGCCGGTTTAGGACTTTGGGAGTTGAGTAAAAGCTGGAATTCTCACAGCAGCTAGAGCCCGTGGCCTTCCCTGCTCCCCAGCTCATTATTTATGGGAGATTTGTGGGCTGACACTTTAAATAATGCTCTGCTTTTAGAAGGGAAAAATAATGCAGGAAAAAAAAAATATCTGTTAAGCACAAGCCTCCCATAAAAGTGGATTTGTCAGAGTTGCCATTTTTTAGGTGTATTGGGAATAACCTGGAATGAAAGAACCCCTGGTGTGGGGAGAGGTGGGTGAAACTCTTTGACCACCAAAAATACCTGGAACAGAAAATTCCTTTTTGCCTCTGCTAAAGAAAAGTGATCCAGTTTGCCTTTGATTCCACACATTCCCAAGCAAACACGTTCCCAAGAAATAATGACTCCCATTATTTGGGGGAACCTGAAGAGTAAATTCACAAAATATGGAAATTAAAAATTCCTTCCTGCATCTTTTACTAGCGTGCCTTGGAAAACAAGGGCTGGTAACAGGGGTTGGGCGATGGGCAGGGACACTTCAGTGCTTTATTTTCTGCTCGTTTGTGGGATGAAACAAAATTTCCAGGGGGAAAAATAAAACTTCCAGTGTAAAAACTGCTTAAAAACCCACACATTTATCAATTGTGACAAACCGGGTAAAACATTCCCATCCAGCTGAGGTGGCCACGAGTCATTCCTGGAGCATTTTTTGGAGAAAAGGAGCAGGAGAAGCCCAGTTTGCACAAGCACTGGCCTCACCTGGATCATCAGGTGGCGCTTTTTGGCTTCAGAACAGGAATTGCCACTCGGACTTGGTTTCAGTGGAAAGAGAGCAAAAAAAGGGATGAAAAAATGAGAAAAAAGAGAAAAATCCTGTTCCAAAGTCCAACGGAGCCAAGGGGAAAAGATTTCACTGGACCAAGCCCCAAACTTGGATTATTCTCTCATTTCTTGCATTAATTCGGTAAATAAATACAATGAAGATATTTTTCAGATGACAAATATGTCAGAAGTCATTTTTGTCCAACAAATTAACGGAGAGGAGAGCCAGCCCTGACTGGAGGAGTAGAATGATGCCAGTGTTGGGACCCCAACCCAGCCATGGGTTATATCCCACCCTGAACTTGAGGAAACACAACAAATCCATGCTTCCCTATCGACTTTTCCTCCACCAGGCCGACCCCAGGGTCCAGCTCAAGGCACATCTGGTGGGAAAAAACATCCAGATTAAGGAAAAACTGCAAACTCTGAGATCCCCAGCGGAGATTTCCCACCGGCATCTGCCGGGACTCCATTCCTGTTTCCTGGGACAGCGTTCCCCATGGAAAAGTTGGTGGAGTGGCCACCAAAAAGCCAGGATGTGCCAGGGGGCAGCAGGGACAGCCCCAACCCGTCTGTGTTAGCCCAGGCAGTGACAGGACAGTGGTGGGAGCTGTGGATTTATTTTAAACAACCACTGCTACAAAACAAATGCCTCACGCGCTTTTCCAAGGGAAAAAAGGAGGGGAGGGTGGGGGTGTGGGAAGGTAAAAATGAGATTTTTTTTTTTCCCTAATAGCAGTTAAATGTCATCATATTAATTCTTGCAGGGCTGAGAACACCCCACAGGCTTAACCTTTAGGATTACTTCATTCTTGAAAGCAAGAACAACCCTCTGCATGTGCCAGATAACCGCGAGGGTGAAATCCCAATTTAGACATCCAGCACCAAAATCCATCCCTGAGAGCTCGGGCCTGGAAACTGCCCCAAACTTCTTCACCAGAAGATCCCCACAGCAGGATTTTCATGGCTAACAGCGGCCTGAGAGGTGAAATGCGGGGTCACTGGCAGTCATTGGTGTGAGGAACGGAGAGCTCACAGCTTGAGCACTCATTCTGCTGTGCGCTGGCCCGGGAACATCGTGGTCCAGGGCTGCCATTCCAGCTCCCATCAGCGTCATCCTGGATCACTCTGATCCCACTGAGGGAGCCAAGATCCCTGTCCTGCCTCTGTCAGCCCCATCCAGCCGGACACTGCCAACAGAAGGGCTGGAAAAGCCCGTGGCAAACAAAGGCAGCAGCAGGAATCGCTCCCTAAATTCGCTTTGCCAGGGAAAAGGGAATTTTTGCTCCCACCGTTCTGTGAGTGTTGTGACACTGCAACATTTGATGTGTGATAAATATTTGAGGTATTATAACCACCGAGCACACGGCAGGTCTGCCGTTCTCACTTTTATTTTTAAGTGCCAGGCGAGTGATTCCGGGACTGCTGCCGGAGGAGCCGTCTGCCCCATCCTGGTGATTTATTGCTCCTCTCCAAGCAGATCGAAATCTGGGAATGTTTTTATGACTCAAAGGGTCCGATTAGGACTTATCAGCAGCAAACTTGAAAAGGTGGGGTTATTTCGGTGCTCAGCATTTGAAAGAATGATCAGGATTTGGCAGTGGCTGGGTTTTTTTCCATTCTCTCCAGGGAAATGTGATTTTTTATCACAGCCACTGTATCTTTATTCATTCATAACTGTTGGGAGAATCAACATAATATTCCCTTCCATCCATTATCATTCCTTAATAACTTTTTCTGCTTATTCTTTTTTTTTTTTTCCTTCTTCCTAGGCAGCAGCTTAATATTCTCTTTGGACAGTAAGAAATATTATCCCTGCATAATGATTGGATTGACTCACTTTGTCCCTTTATCCTTGACTCCGTTATTATTCCTCCTGGATTTGGCTCCTGGTACTTGCACTGAACGCTCCAAGAGTTTTTGGGGGAAGTTTCACCTCTTTTATGGCTGCACAGGTTCTGATGGGAGCATTTCAGCTCCACATCTTTTATCAAGTTGAGTTTCCTCTGGAGATAAAATAGGATTCACTGGAAGGGTCCAGCCTGGATTTTTACAAGGGAATGGAGCAATAGGATAACGGGGAATGGCTTAAAGTGGAAAAGTTTGGGTTTAGGTGGGATATTGGGAAGGAATTGTTCCCTGTGAGGGTGGAGAGGGGCTGGGATGGAATTCCCAGAGGAGCTGGGGCTGCTCCTGGATCCCTGGAAGTGCCCAAGGCCAGGCTGGAGCAGCCTGGGACAGTGGGAGGTGTCCCTGCCCATGGCACTGGATGGGATTTAAGCCCCTTCCCACCCAAACCATTCCAGGATTCTGAGATGACTCAAATTCTTGGATTTAACTCTCTCTTCCACGTGACCTTGAGCGAGGTCTTCTCCCCACCCTCGTTTATTTTCAGTTTTCCTGCAAGTAAAGGCAGGAATGGCACCACTCGCTTTACATTCGGGGGCACTGTGAGCCCTGCACTGTTTAATACAAATAAATGAATAATAAATAAAGGAAGCAAGCAGAGAATCCCTTGTTAACCCCGGGCTTTTAATAACTCCAGCTGCAGCAAAGGGAAAACCTGCAGGAGGTGCCAAAATTCCAAAATCGGGGAGAAACAGCCTCTCTGAACTCCTCTACCCATCAAATCCCCCAATTACTCCTCCTTTGAGAGCCTTTCATGTCCCACTCCCAAGATCCAGGCTGGCCCAGACTTGTGAGGAAAACCGTGAGGGCTCTCAAAAAAATCGTAATTGATGATATTTGTCCATCTCTGGCACGGAATCTCTCCAGGATAAAGAGATCCCAGGATAAAGAGATCCCAGGATAAAGAGATTCCAGATCCCAGGATAAAGAGATCCCAGGATAAAGAGATCCCAGGATAAAGAGATCCTATGATAAAGAGATTCCAGGATAAAGAGATCCCAGGATAAAGAGATTCCAGGATAAAGAGATCCCAGGATAGAGATTCCAGGATAAAGAGATTTCAGGATAAAGAGATTCCAGGATAAAGAGATCCCAGAATAAAGAGATCCCAGGATAAAGAGATCCCAGGATAAAGAGATTCCAGGATAAAGAGATTCCAGATCCCAGGATAAAGAGATCCCAGGATAAAGAGATCCCAGGATAAAGAGATTCCAGGATAAAGGTGTCCTGGGGCAGGAGCAGGACAGGAGAGGCTCCAAGGCGGGGATTAATGGGAACAAATGAGAGATTTATCGGGAATCGAGGCTTTTCACACAGGAAAGGTTTGTGCACCTCCAACTTTTCATCCCTGGGGGTTTTCCACCCCATGGATGATCCATTGGGACACAAGG
>NC_031790.1:922394-923041 GCF_001522545.3 Parus major
GATTCATCCCCACTGGGATTTGTTTGGAATTAGAGCCCTGCAAAGCCCAAATCCCAACCCTGTCCTTGTGCCACTCCACAAAAACCATCGGGACACTTCTGAACCTTCCAGGCAGCCAGAAATGGATGAGAGGGAGAGGAAAAATCCCAATTAAAATCAACCCCAAATATTTCTGTGGGATATCCTTGTAGGATAATTGTCACTGATTTTAATCATGAGTTTTCTCTCCCTCTCATGCTACAAATATCCAGTAAAAAAATATCCCTGTATCCCTGGTTTTACAATGACTGTCACTCCAAAATCCCAGAAGTTCCTCAGAACAGGAGCAAATAATTTGGAAAAATTGGTCAGCACTGAAAACTTCCAGGAGTTTGGAAAATTTTGGAAATTTCTGGGTTAAAAAAGCATTGTCTAAAGAAGAGAAAAAGCAGAAAAAACCGGCTTAGGCTTGACTTGGGTAAGACTTTAAATATAAATTAAAAATCTCACAGCAGCTGCACAGAAGAAATTAATGATTTATACCAAAGATAATTTTAATAATTTACTTAACAAGAACATTTATCCTACAAGGGTTACTGGATATTTGCAGGATATTTGTTATCCTTGTAGTGTATTTGTAGGATACTTGTTAAACTTGTAGGATATTT
>NC_031790.1:923097-938798 GCF_001522545.3 Parus major
TTATCCTTGTAGGATATTTTTAGGATCTTTTTTACTGGATTTTTGTAGGATATCTGTTAACTTTGTAGGATATTTATTGGATATTTCTTATAGGATATTTCTAGGATATTTGTTAACCCAGTAGAATATTTGTAGGATATTTTTAGTGGATATTTGTAGGATATTTGTTATCCCTGTAGTGTATTTGTAGTATATTTGTTACTGGATATTTATAGGATATTTGTTAACCTTGTAGTGTATTTGTAGGATATTTTTACTGGATTTTTGTAGGATATTTGTTAACCCTGTAGCACATTTTAGGATATTTTTTTAGTCTTGTATTTGTGCATTTCCTTATGTCCCCCTGCACGTTCTCCTTTAGGAGAGATTATTCCAAGTCTGTTCCTTTTTTTGTTCCTTGCCATCTTTTCCCACTTCACTTCTGGGAATCTCCAGAGCTTTAACTCCGGGTGTTTTCCACATCTTCCACCAAATTTTCAGCGGATTTGAAATCCCCTCCCACCCCAAAGTGACATTTTTGTGGACGGGACAAGGAAATGGGGAGAAATTCCCTGTTCAGGCACTAAAAAAGAGGAATTTTTTTAGGGAATCAAGGAGTGAATGCCTGAAAACACCAACGTGAGTGTTAAGGACAAACTGCTGGAAGTGAGATGCAAATTCCATATCCATAAATTCCTCCAGTATTTACTGAGGATTAAATGAAAATGATGGAAAAATAGGAAAAAAAAATCAAAATTAATATATTCAGGGGGCCATGAGCTGCACTCTTCAACATTGTGGTGTTAAAGCAGCACTTACCTATAAAGATATTTATACTTATAGGTAAGAATATATATTTATATAGAAGAATATTTATATGTATATAGAGGAATATTTATATTCATATAGAATATTTTTATTTATATATAAAAACATATAGTTACATATAAGGATATTTATATTTATACATAAGGATACACATATTTATTTGTGATGTATATTTATGTATAAGGTGATACATATTTTTTATATAAGGAGAAAAATATTTATCTAGAAGGAAGTATATATTTATCTAGAAGGAGGCATATATTTATATATAAGGAGGTATATATTTATATATAAGGAAGTATATATTTGTATAAAAGGAACTATATATTTATGTAAGGAGGTATATATATAAGGAGGTGTATATATTTATATTTATATTTATATTTAGATTTATATTATTTATATTTATATTTATATTATTTATATTTATATTTAGATTTAGATTTAGACTTAGATTTATATTTTTATTTAGATTTATATTTAGACTTAGATTTATATATTTATATATAAAGACATATATATTTATATATAAAGAGGTACATACTTATATAGAAGGAGAGATAAATTTATATAGAAGGAGAGATAAATGGATATATCAGGATATTTATATTTATATGTAAAATAAAGCTGTGACACACTGCAGGTGGCAAAGAGGTTCCCCAGTGCGGTGCTGGTGTCCTGACCCAGCAAACCCAGACTGGGGGCACTGGGAGGCAGCTGGGGGCAGAATTTCCCCCCTCAGCAGAAAATAAACTCTGGAATAATCCCATCAGTGCCAGAATCCAGGAGTTAATGAGGAAGGGAGAGGGAATCATGGAATTTTTGGGAAGGGGCATTAAAATTTATCCCATTCCACACCTTGCCATGGGCAGGGAATGTTCCAGGTGTTCCAACCTGGCCTTGGGCAATCCCAGGGACCCAGGGACCCCAGCTCCTCTGGGAATTCCATCCCAGCCCCTCCCCACCCTCCCAGGAAAGGATTTCATCTCAATATCCCTCCAAATCTACTCTCTTTCAGCTCGAAAACATCCCAGAGGTGGGAGGAATTTCCAGGTGTCACCAGGACAAGAGCCATGAGAGGGAAGAGGTGGAGAGGGAAGATTCCCAGTCCTCCTGCTCCACTGGAGACGGCAACAGCAGGTGGGAAATCGCAGCTGTATGGTCAAAAGAAGAAAAAGCAGGAAAGAAAAACCAACTTTTTCCCCTGATGCGAGACGAGATTGGAGCTGAAGTGTATCCAGCGTGGCTGTCAGTGATGTCAGGGGCTGAGGAATGAGAAAATAGCTGGTAGCCAAAACACAACAGCTCCGGAGAAGGGGATGTCGGAACGGCTCAGGACGAGCCGCGCCACTAAACAGAAGCAATGGCACAGAAGATCTTTAAACATCTTCCCTGGCCCTGGCACAATGGAATTCCCCCAGGGGAGAAACAAATCCTGCTGTTTTCACCGCCAGATCCTTCAGGGCAGCGAGAGAGGCTGGGATGGGGAGGATAAAAGTTTAATGCACCAAGTCAGGCAGCAAAGGACAGGCTGGGGCGATTTACAATATTTATGATAAAATCATCCGAGAGAGCATCAATCTCCGATCACCTCTCCCGAAAACAAGGGATAAACAATGGCACAAGGCTGCCATCAATCTCACGTATTTACGGTGGGCTTCACATTCCGGCTCCAGCAAAGGCCAAGGAGAGTCTGCTAACCGACCTAATTACTTCAATTAACTTCTGCTAATGGGCCTGATTAACCTTAGAGAGGGAAGGTTAAAAACCTCTTCAAAGCAAAGTACAAAAGGTGTTTTCCTCCTGTTCTGCAGTGATAAGGCAGATGATAAGAGGGTTAAATTCCAAGGTTTGGGGAAGAAGGATGGATCCAGTGAGGAGCCCGTGTGCTCTGACAGTCCCTAAAGAGGCCAAAAGAAAAGAATTAACATTTATTGCTCAAATATCTTGAAATTTGGGTGGGGTAAAGGCTGAAATCCTGTGGAGGCTCAGACCAGGTGATCTCTGAGCCGAGCATCTCGTGTTCAAAGCAGCAAGAAAGACTCCAGGAGGTTTTCCTGGGACATGCCAGGAATGGGTTTTCCCCAAGGAAAATAAAGAGCAAATAAAAGTAAATGGTCTTGCCCAGGAAAGGCAGCCATGCAGATTAATGGGAGCTGAGCCCCGAGGAGAGGCTGGTGCAGGAGCAGGCTCTGAAATCAATATTAAAATAATTCCTGTGGCCAAGGATATCCCTTAGGGTCATCCCATGGTTCACAGGATGAAGGAAAACAGCAGAAATTAGGAGAAATATGGAATATAGGAGTTTTCAGGTGATGTGGCTTCAATATTAATTAACCCAGAACATCCACAATCCAAGAGCAGAACCAGTTAAACAAAAAAAAGTTATTTTTGCCCCCAACTATTAAATAACACCAGTTCTTGTAAAACCTGATATGTTTATCAGCTGAAATCATATTATCACCACTTCCATCAGAAACTGAGGGGATTCCTGTGGACTTTTCTGTAGAACACCAGGACTGTGGCACTATTTCATTTCTAAGGCTTCTCCAGCATTACCCCCTTGCCATTTTAATCGCACTGATTATTTATTAAAAACCCCAATTCCAAAGCCGTGCGGCCGTGTCCAAAACCCCGCAGTTCTAAACCTCCCAGCTCTAAATGAAAAGTGTAAAATCATCTCCAGAAGGGCTCCACATTTATTTTTCATGATATGTGGGGGGACAAGGGAAAGAGAGGATGATTTATGATTCTTCAATGCTTAAGTTGTCACAGCTGCTTCCCTTTCCTCTGTTATTTGGGAAGAAAATAGAGTGATCCATCCTTAACGCATGAGCGGAGCGGGAGCGTTCCTGTTCCTCGGTGTAATCTGAGCAGACAGGCTCAGGAAAGAGACAAAAAAAAACTTCTCCCAAACATTTCAGGTGCTCTGACCTGATTGTTGATATCGGTGCGTTGTGGGGATGAGGGGGAGCGGGCAGGCTGGGCGATCCGGGTTGTCCTCACGCTCCAAAATAGAATGAAAAATAAAAGTGAAGGTGTCCTGGCCCCCTGCAGCCGAGCTCGTGGCCTCTGGCAGCTCATGAGACCCTTCCAGGTCTGCTCTGGAGAAATAATTTGGCTTCTCCTATCCCTTGGGTGGGTTTTGTGTCCCTGAGTCTGCCCCTCTCCCGCTCGCTCTGGACCTCCCAGCTGGAAACCACACCAGGTTCTTTCTGGAATGAAGAACAGCCAGTAAATCCACCCCAGATGGGAAGATGTTTGAGGGGGCAGAAGGGGCAGCACAGGGGAGGCTTTTGTTTGTTGAAGGAGGTGAAGCAGTGAGCACTGAGCTCAGTGAAAGCAGCAATGCCCAGTTTGGGGGGCACGTCCCTCTTAGCTGGGAAAAAACGAACCCTTGGACTATTTATTTGAGGCTCCAAACATCCCAAGGATGGGGATCTGTTCGAGCAGGTCCAGAGGAGGCCACAGAGCTGTTCTGAGGGCTGGAGCCCCTCTGGAGCCAGGCTGGGGGTGTTCACCTGGAGAAGGGAAGGATCCAGGAAGAGCTTCCAGAACATTCCAGGGGCTAAAGAGCTGGAGAGGGGCTGGGGACAAGGGATGGAGGGACAGGACACAGGGAATGGCTCCCACTGCCAGAGGGCAGGGCTAGATGGGATATTGGGAAGGAATTCCTCCCTGTGAGGGTCCTGAGGGGCTGGGATGGAATTCCCAGAGGAGCTGGGGCTGCCCCTGGATCCCTGGAAGTGCCCAAGGCCAGGCTGGAGCAGCCTGGGACAGTGGGAGCTGTCCCTGGGTGGGACTGGATGGGATTTATTTAAGGTCCTTTCCCACCCAAACCACTCCAGGGCTCCAGGGTGATTCAGGTCATCGATATTTTTGCCCACAGCTCCATCACCCCCACGCTTCTCCATGAATTCTCCTTCACCACTTCTTCCCTTTAACTCTGCCGTTGGAAAAACCAAGTCTGAGTAATAAAAAAATTTAAAAAAATAAAAAATAAAAAAAAAAAAAAAGGTCAAATCCTCCCCAAAAGAGGAAAAACCTCCTGCAGGGGCTCTGTGTCCCTCCATGGCCCAGAAGCAGTGGACAGGTGGCTCTGTCCGGCTGCCTCAGTGTGGTCACCAGGACAGTGGCCACAGGATTCCAGCCAGGAACTCCACCCTGTGTAAAACAGCAGGAAGGAATCACAGGGACACATCCCTGTGGAGCTGGGGCTGGGCAGGAGAAGGGAAGGACTGGAGCAGACAATTCCAGCTCTGTTTCAGCGCTCACACCGGGCTTTGGGCTGACCCGGCTGCATTCCCAGCTCCTGCTCACTTTGAGCACTTTGGCAGCTCTTTCGGAGCCACTGGGGCTTGCAAGGCACTGATTCTGTTGAACTGAACCGGTTTCTGTTCTCAGGAACACAAAACCTGTGGGACAGCCTCATGGGCAGCTTTCAATTCACCTTTTTGTGGGTAAAATTAAGCCTGGGCTGCTGGGAGTGAAACCCAATGAAGATGGAAAAGCAGGACAAAAACACTTCCAGCTATTCAAGCTGACATCCATCAAAAGGTACCACTCAGTCTCTTTTTGAGAAGCCTCCTGTGCCCTTTTCAGATGTGTCTGATGTTGTTGCTGCCGGAAAAAGGATGGAGAGGATGGAAATGTTCATGTCCCACTGCCACAGCCCTGCCAGCCCTGCCCGCAGGAGCCCGGGCACAGCACAGCTCCAGAGAAAGCCTGGAAGAACGGTTTCCAATGGATTTCACAGCCCTGGCAGTCTGCACAGGCATCTTTTGGGTCTGTGAGCAAAGCAAATTCGATCGGGGAGTCTTGGAGGGAGCAGGTGAAATTTATGGCGCTCCCCAGGTCATTTATTTTTCATCGCATCATTTTTCTGGCCATAACTCCCTTTTAAATGGCAACAGCAGAGAGCCAGTGAGGTTTGTAAATTAAAATGAAAAAGCCCCACGGTTCCTTTCTTCTTGACTGAATAAACATTTAAAAGGAAAAGAATCGAGCTGGAAATCACCGGTAACAAAGAATTTTCATCACAGCTTATCTGTGGTGGCCTCCAAACAATGTGGAACCCTCTGTCCTCCTCATTGCGGGAAGCAGCAACGAGCCATCGAGGCTGACTGTTGTGGGGAGGAGGAGGAGGAGGAGGAGGAGGAGAAGGAGGAGGAAGGAGCACTGTTCCACCACCAAACCCGACTGTTTTGTAAAGATCAGGGAGCCTCATCCTGATCCTGCTCTGGCCAGCATCAGCTGACTCCCAGTGTGAGCTCTGCTGGGAACTGGCTGCTGTGGATGTGAGAAGGAGCTGGATAATGGCAGGAGATGATCCCATCTTTCCCTGGAGACCCTTCTCCCTGCTCTGGTCAGGAGATCCCAATCTGCTCTTTTTTAGAACTCTAAAATTCATTATTACACACGTCACAAAAGTATTTTTGCTAATAATAATGTCTTTTAAAAGTTCAGCTACAACGTGGAAGTAAAACATTTTTTGTCTCTCGTCCATTTCCTCCCACCAGCTTGGGGCTTCAAACTCCTCAGACCTCGTGTTCTGCCTTCCCTGGCTCCCTTTCCATTCACACCAGCTTTTTTCAAGGACCTTCTCTGCAGTGAGCACTCTGACCCAGAACTTCCCCTAGATCTGAGCATTCCTGCTCCCTGGTGCCTCTGCTGTGCCACCGGGCAGCAATTCCCAGGGGAGGAGCTGGAGCAGAGCCTGGACAGAGGAGCTGAAGCTCTGTGGTGACACATCCCATCTTTTGGAGGCTGGAAACAGAACCAAAGAGTTCCTCTTCCACCATTCCTGCAGGTGAGGCACACCTGGGAGCAGGGAAGGGCTTCTCCCACCTCACAGGCACAGAGGAGTGTGTCCCCACTCTGTCTCCTCCTGTCCCCACTCCGAATCCACCAGAACCTCCCAGCGCTTCTGCTGACTTTAAATCTCCCACCCACGGAGCCTGGAGCGAGTCCAGGGACACAGCAGCAGCCGACCTGGGAGAATGCCAGGAATTCACCTCAAATAAGTTAAATCCACCAAGTGGAACAAGAGGCAGCTGCCACGCTCCCGCTGCCTCCCAGCAAGGAAGGAATCCACGGGATCTGAGCAGCCTTTAAGTGGTCAGTGCTGAAATCCGGCTCTGCAGCTGATGTAGCAGCGTGGTCACCTCCCCAGCTCAGCCCAGGCTCGCTGAACCTTCCCAGATAAATCGAGAAGTTAAGGAGAAACAGGGCTGGGCCAAGGAGCTGCTGCAAATCCAGGAGTGAGGGAACACAGAGCTCCTGGGCCACGCAGCCTCTCCCTGCAAAGTTCTGATCCTGTGTGGGGATGGTGAGGGATAGCTTGAGTTTATTCACTGCCCTTCAGCTGGAAAAAACTGAATTTCCTGATTATCTATGGATAGAAGAAGCCATTCCCTCTCCTCTCCAAATGAAACCCAGCTGTGGATGCACGGCAGCGCAACAGAGACAGCAGGAAAAGGGAAAAACAAAAGATAAATTCTCTGAAATCACATCTCTTTGGAGAGATGTTAGAAGCAGTCTGGGGATCCCAAGGGACACAGCAAAGGCCAGAGCACTCGAGGGTTTTATCCCTCCTTTCCAGGTATCCATTACTGCTTCACACAGTATCGGGCAGCTGGGGAATTTTTTGGGTCAGGAAAACAAAACCAAGACTCAAAGGAAAAAGAATCTGTAGGCAAACAGGTCCATTTCACCCAGGCCACTCAAAGTTCTTTGGGGAACTTGACAGCCCAGCCCAGGAACTGATCTGTTTTAGCTTCAGGCTGCCAGCCCTGGCCTGGGAGGAGGATGGAAGGCACAGGGTTGGATCTTGAGGGACAATTTCTACTTCAAAAGGGCTAAAAGTGGAGAGACCACATGAAAATCTCTTTATCAAGTACCTTTATATCTCTCCCCTTCTGTCCCAGCCACTTGTACTTCTAGGCCATGTGCTTTTCTGTCCCCAAACCCAAATCCTACACTAAAAAAAGACCCCAAAAGAAGTATCAAAGAGCAGGAAAAAGTTCCTGTTCCAAGGTTGACTGGCTCCTGGTCCGGGCTGTGGCAGGAGCCATAGATTTTACTTAATTAAGATAAGGCTGTTGCTCCTTTGCAGATTTCCTTAATTCAGGATTTATTGATGCAGCATTACCCAGCGTTTTAAAGTGATAAAATACAGCTGCTGCAGGAGCCAAAGGCACCCTGAGCTGAGCTCTAACAGAGACGGATCTCCAGCTCCAGCCAAGCACGGCTGCTTCCCCCAAATCCAACAGGCAGCCCAGGGAGAGCAGCCCGTCCCTCAGGTGCTGCTTTAAAGCCATCCCGGCCGCTTTGGACAGTGTTTGTCCAAACAAACACAAAAACAAACACAAAAGGGGTGTTTGTTTCTAACCAGGTGTTCAGCCCCGGTGCCACGCGCTCTTGGGAGGGGTCGTGGTGCCACAAATCCCACCTGGGAGCCCCACAGGCACCAGGGGTGGCACTTCTGCTGTCCATATCCCAAATTCCTGTTTGGTCATGGAGTTGTTGGGGTTGGAAAAGACCTCTGGGAAGTCCAAATGTCCCCCAGCACTGCCAAGGCCGCCCCAGCTGTGTCCCCGAGTGCCACATTCCCATGGATGTTAAATCCCCCAGGGATGGGGACTCCCACGGACAAACCATGGAAGGTTTTGCTCCAAAAACTTCAAAGTGCAGTTCCCCAAATCCTCCTTGGGTTAGTGAGAAGGGCAACAATTTCCAGGAAAAAAAAAAACAAACAAAAAACCCCAACAAATTCTAGGCAAAAAATTCAAGCAAAATCAGGAATTTCCTGAGCAGTGTTTAATCCCAGAATCTCTGAGGTGGGAAAGGACCTCTGGGACCATCGAGGCCGAGCTGTGCCTGATCCCCACCTTGTCCTCAGTCCAGAGTGCCACCTCCAGGCCTTCCTGGGACTCCTCCAGGGATGGACACTCCAAACCTCCCTGGACAACCCTTTCCAACCCTTTCCAGCCCTTTCCATGGGGAAATTCCTGCTGCTGTCCACCCTGAGCTCCCCTGGCCCAGGCTGGGGCTGTTCCCTCTCCTCCTGTCCCTGTTCCCTGGGATAAGATCCCAAATCCCCCCGGCTGTCCCTGGAGCTGAGGAGAGCCAGAAGGTCTCTGACACAATGGAATGGTCTCTCAAATCATGGAATCCCTGCGGAAAGGCAGGAATTGCTCTGCAAGGACCCCAGAATTGGGATCACCTCCAACCACAAACGCTGGACAACCACAACCCTCACTCCCCACCCAGGCAGGAGCTCATTCCAGGGTTCAGCTGCCCAGAAGGGCAAGGCAGACCTGTTCTCCCTGGAATTCCCAGATGGAATTCAATCTTCCCAGCCCCCTCTCCTGTGTTTGTGACATTTCTCTGCAGTCGTGTCCCAGGAAAATCCTGACACGTTGCGCTACAAGACCCAGCTGAACAGAACAACCCAGCAGCTCATGTTTAATCCAGTTCCATTTGCCACGGATGCTGATTATCTCTGAGATTTCTGAAAACAACTGTGATAAATTACTTGACAAACAAGATTAAAGTCCCTGAAGTTCTTTATTGTTTCCACCCGCTCGCAGGCAATAAAAGTGCTCTGTCACATTAACCCAACCTCCTTTTTATTCTCCCCGACTTCCAATGTCAAGAGTATCTCCTTCCAATTATTTTCAGATTAGAATATCATTCTATGGATGCACACTGCAAGCTCCCAAAGGGAAAGGCATTTCTTTCCAAGGTGACCAAGTGTCCTGAGCCCCAGAATCTGCTCTGTGGGTTTCCAGCATCAGAGACGCTCAGCAGGGCTGCCCCGTGCACAGACAAAAGCTTAAAATAACCCCAAACAGCTTCTCTCCACTGCAAGGGCTGGAAAAATAAATTATCAGGTCTGTTCCTGCTGTCTAATTGTTCTGAACTGAGCATTCCGAGGGATATTTCGGGTGAAGTGTTGGCCCAACACGAATCCACGCTGGGCTGCCGCTGTTTTAAAACAGGTCCTGGAATCAAACCTGGAACTCAGCACAAACCAAGGAATGTCAGAGTGTTGGGCCCAGTCTGGAGAAAGGCCCTGGAATGCCAACGTTGCCAGCAGGGTTTTACCCGCGCAGGGCTGGAGCAGCACAGGATTTTCCACTTTATCCCAGCAGCATCCCTGCGTTTGATCCTGCTGGAAACTCGGCAGAGATGCTGCTCCTTCCTCTCTGGCCTCAGGGTTGGGGTGCTCCAGGTGGGAAAGGGGCTGAAGTCATGGCAGGGAGAGGAGGATGCTGATGAAGAGTTGTTATTTTAATTCTGTTTTGATTTTTATGAGCAGCACGCTGTTGGAAGATTTTTGGGTGAAATGTTAATTTAAAAAAGGGATTTTTTGCAGAGAGGTTGCCCCACACCCCAACACCCCCAGCCAGCTCAGGGGCCCTCCAGCATTTGCTCTTAGGGAGAATCCAGAGGTTTTACAGCTCCAAAGCAGCTCCCAAAACACTCCAGGGACCATCAGTGAACAATGTACACTTTGAAGAGAAACCTCATCACGTTGTGAGTTTGTTCTCCGAGGAAAACGGTAACTTTTGAGAGCTTTTGGTTTGTTTCCTGCTTATTAACACAAAGTGGTTTCCCTTTGCAAGTTCCCAATCCCAGAGCCGGAGGCAGCAGGGGGACATCCTGGAGTTTGGACACAAAAATCAAGCTTAAGAAGGCAGCAAATATTGGTGCTGGGTTTATACTACGGCCGGAAGAAGACACAGAGCAAGCAAACTTGGAAATCAGCTTTGTAGAGCAATCTCAGTCTCAGAATCGCTTTTCAATGGACTCAGAAAACTAAAAACTCATAAAAAAGATGTAAAGCACACCTGGAACATCACAATTTATCCCCACTGCTGACATTTTCAGGGCACTGCCCCCCTCACGGCCACCCCTGCTGAGGTGTCTCAGCCCAAATGGTGACAGCACCACAATTCCAGGTTTCCAGCAGCTGTGGAACTGCTCTGCCCGGGATCCTGGAAGTCCCAAGGTGGTTTTTTTTCCAGCACACACAGAAACACAGCTGGTGAGCTCTCCAGCTGCTCCTCTGAGGGTGATGGCAGCCAGACTGCGGAACCTCTGCTGCTGATCCATCAAAAGCCAGGGAACAAGAGGCACTGGGTGATTTCAGGCTCGTCGTTCCCGAGGGAGCCCTGACTGAAACACCAAGGCCCCAGCTCCCAGATCTCTGAATTACCAGGACTCTATTATGTGAATCCATTTCCAGGCAATTAAGGATATTTAATGGCTTCGACAACTGGTGGGAACCAGCACAAAAATAAATCAGCTTCATTTGGGAGCAAAAAGAGCCTTCCCTACAAAAGCTGGTGGTATTAACAATTCATGTTTAACTACTCTCGTGCAACTATCAAGGTGTCACTTAAAGAGTGAGTAATGGGGAGGGAAGGATTTTAAACGATTCCCAACCAGACCCTGACCCTCTTCTTTCCAGCCATTAGCGAGTTCCTGAAGCCTCCACAGCAGTTTCGTTTGTTCTCAATCACCAGGAGTTTTAACGGTGGAATTTAAATGATTCTCTCCCAGACAGACCTAATTTTAAGAGCCATTCAAGTGACATCGCTCTGAGCTACAGCACTTGGAGAAGACACTCCCGGAGCCTCCACTGAGCTGTTTGCTCCACTGGAGCAAGGGAAAAACACGAGTTATCGGGAGCGCTCCAGGATCCAGGGGACGGAGCCAAGGAGCCACGAGCAAAGGACAGGTTGTTCACACACAAAAAAAAAACCAAAATAAAAATCCCTTGCAGATTTGGCACTTGATGGAAATCCCAGCTCAGCAGCCTGGTTTGCAGAGATACCGAGCACCTGCAGCCCCTCTGTGGCACAGGATGATCTCCAGCCCTTTGGAAAGATCCGGGAGATTTGGGTCTGCTCACAGTCGTGTTGCCATCTCTTTGGGCCCTGTGTTCCAATCCAAGCCAGAATTTCCTGTACAGAAACCAAGATAACCTTTTCTAAAGCCTCGTGCAGCGAAACCCTCCAACAAAACCCCAAATAAATGAAGTTTGCAGAGCAAAGCTCACACTGAGCATTCGAGCTGCTCCTTTACCAGGGTGCACAATCCGCTACAAACTTTTAGCACAAAGAACAGAAAGGCTCTTTAAAGCCAGCTGCTGCTTTCCACGCTGCTTTATGCAGATATCTTCTGTTTAAGAGCCCTTTTTCTAAACTGTTTGATCTGAGCCGAGGAAGCCAATTACTGCAGATGCTGAGGCTGTCAAGAAACAACCCCAAAATTCAATAAGCAGAAGAAAAGCACAGGCGTGTTCAGGTAAAGCCTTGAGGGCTTGTACCATCCCTGTCTCCCTGCGAGTGTTGTTCCAAATCACCAAACCTAACAGGAACTTTCCACTTCAGGAGCTTTCAGGCACGGTGGAGCTGCTTTGACATCATGGTTTGAAGCAGATGTCAGAGCAGCTCACACTCGCCGTGCTCCCAGCTCGTCCTGCACCGTGTTTTACACAGGGAACATCTTTTCAACGTCCGCAGCAAATACATCAAGGCAGCTCCACGTCTCCACCACCACTCTCATTTACTCCCTAACCTATTTCTGCTCCCGTTCCTCTCCCGAGCACAAAGGGAACAGTGGGAGCAGGCTGGGCCTTTCAAGTGGCCAAGAAATTCACTCTGAAATGCTCCAAGCACGGCCCGAGACTTGAAGCTGCAGGAAAAATGCCTCCAGCTTCCTTGCGGATTTTACTCCCTGCACATGCTGAGAGAAAGAGGCTTGTGGGAAACTTTGCAGAGAGAGGCAGTTAAAGATGTTTTCTGGTCCTGATAATGCCCTCACATCCCGATCTGCACTCGCAGATAGAAGTTACTTTTGCTACAACAAGAGCTCGAGTGCAACTCGTGCAGAATTCCCTGATAAGGACCAAAGCAGCTGCGCTGAGCAGAGCCTGGTGTGTCAGCTCCAGATGTTCCGGCACAGGATTTGCAGCCAGAGAGGCACAGGAGGCCGATAAATCCCTCAGTGCTGCTGGAGGCCTGGGGGTGTTTATCAAAGCCTCAATTTCTGCAGTACGAGTGACACACGAAGGGGACAGGCCCCAGCTCCAGGGGAGGCGCGAGCAGAATTCTTTCCCCTCTGCAGTTTTTCTGCCCCCCTGTAACAGCTGCCCCATCCCAACCCCGAGTTCCAGGTCTCCTTGGGGAATTCAAGCCTGACCAGGGTGTTTTTCCATATGAAAATTCAATAGCAGAGCCTCAAACTGCTTTGCATGAACGAGACATCATCTTTTACAGACGCTGCGCTTGGCTCCGGACGTGAACTCCATGTACAACAGCTCTTCCCTGCTGCAGCCTTTCATCTTATCAGCCCTGACTGCAGGGGTGGATTTGGCCCTTGTCATCGTGCATGATATTATGTATGGCTTTCTCATTAGGGAGGGAGAAAACCGTCCTGTTCCCAAAGCAAACGGGCTGCCAGGGCTTGGCACGTCCTGCTGGCAGTGCCCGCTGGAGCCACTCATCCCTTCTCCTCCAGAGCGGAGAGCCCTGCTCAGCCCCGAGCCCTCCTGCCAGCCTGGAGTCCCCAGGCAAACACCGGGGAGCAACAGTGCAGGGAAGCTTCACAGAGTGCCAAAAATAAGGTATTTTATTAAATATCAGCTCTCTCTGACATCCCCAGTGTGTTCTTTCACACCACCACTGCGTCGGTTTATGAAAGGGACTGACTTCAACTGCGCTGAGCTGGAGTAGCTGAATCGATGGATCTTTTACAAGGATCCTGGACTGCCAAATTTCCGTCCTATTAATCCACACCCTTCCTCATTTTCAGGCTTTCCTAGATTGCAATGGATCTTCATCAACTATTACCAACTGCATTAATTCACATTAGCAGGGAAGAGATGTTTGCAGAGCAAACCTCCCTGTACAATTTCCCCTCCTTATCATCATTCTCAGAGCTGTGTTTCAGAGCAAGAAGATCTGCAGCATAAAATCTCCCTGAATATGAAATTTTCTGAGTAATTCTGTCACAATTCTCTCAGGACATCCTAGTCAAGGCTGAACAATTCAGTAAAAGCCCTACAGAACAGCAGAGAAATTAATCATGCATTTTTAAGTGTTTTGAACCTCCTTGTAGGATTTAATGAAGAATTCTGGGGAGCTTTTAAAGGCACAGGGAAAAAAAAAGTCTCACCTAGTCTATAAATTGAGTTCTCGATGTAAATTAAGCTGATGAATATGAGGGAAGGTTTTTCACTATCTAAAGGCAATCCTGAGGCAATCCTTGATGTCTTCTTGCTGGTCTTTGTGATTTTTTTATTGCATCCATCCCCGCAGAAGTCAACAGCAGAGGTGTCATTAACTCCGCACCAAATCGCTTCCAAAATCTCCTCCTTATGATTTTTAATGTTCCACAAGTGGAAGTTATCCACTGGCTGCTGCCTGAGCTGGAAATGTTGAGCTCCATTAAAAAATAAATGGTTTTCCTGCATAAAGCAGGGAGTAGCTGGATGCTGAAATAACCCGGGGAAAATGAAGGGGCTTAGCGGGGGAAATTGCAAGCAGGTATCCAGCGTGTGGCATCTTCCCGGGAAGTGCAGCAGGGCCAGGCTGTTGAGGGCTTTATGGAGTGGCTGAGGAATGGCCTTTAGCCTGAGATGAATGGGATTGGCTTTAAAACACCCTGGGCACCAGCAGGTGACAGTCAGTAAACTCCAGGATATTGTTTAAGGATTGTGGAAGATGTGGAGGGGCTGGGATGTGTCAAGAGATGGAAATGGAGCTGGGGAAGGGGCTGGAGACTCAGGAGGGGCTGAGGGAGGTGGGAAAGGGCTCAGCCTGGAGAAAAGGAGGCTCAGGGGGAGTTTCTGGCTCTGCACAATTCCCTGACAGGAGGGGACAGCCGGGGGGATTTGGGATCTTATCCCAGGGAACAGGGACAGGAGGAGAGGGAAGGGCCTCAGGCTGGGCCAGGGGAAGCTCAGGGTGGACAGCAGCAGGAATTTCCCCATGGAAAGGGCAGTCAGGGGATGTGGTGGAGTCCTCACCCCTGGAAGTGTTCAAACATGGATGTGACACTTGAGGACAGGGCTTTGTGGTGAGTGTGGTGGTGCTGGTTTAACCTGATGATCCTAAAGGTCTTTTCCACCCTCAACAATTCCATGATTCATGACACAACTTGAGCCAAAGTCACACAAGGTGTGAGCATCCAAAGGGTTCAATACCCACCCAGTTTCGTGTCATAACATCCCCCTGCACCCAAACAAACCAACAAAACTTTCAAAACCAACCTTCTTTCTTCAAAAACCTCCAAGAATCGACGGCAAGGGGAATCCTCATCCTTCAGCTGCTGAGATAAACCCGTAAATAAAGAGCACAGAGCATTTCTGCTGGGATGTTGGAACGGTGAAGGCAGCAGGACACGTTTTTGGGAGGACCGCGGAACGAAGAGCTCTACCAACAGCACAGGTGAAACTCTGCCTGTTGAATCATTACCTTAATTTTTTTTAATGGCATGCAAAGACTGTGTCAGTGGCACTTTTCATTATCCACTTCAGCAGCCCAGAACTCCTCGGTAATTATGCCCATCCACTCTGCTTTGACAGTGCTAACGAAGAGAACAAGGGCTGCTGATAGTACACGGCTCCTTGTAAAGGATTCACGGCGGAAGGCAATAATCTAAATAGCAAAGCTGATGAGTTTGCACAGTGCCTTGCTGCAGGGAATGTGCATTTTCTCTGCCATGGAGCAAATATCTCAGACTTGGGGAGCAGGCTGTGATACAATGACTTTAAAAAACATTAAATATAACTCTGTCAGTCCCTGCTTTTGTCAAACGAGTAAACAAGGCATCCCCTCTGCCTAAATGTCACAGAAAAGTGCTAAAAATCTCCTTCCTTC
>NC_031790.1:941368-947180 GCF_001522545.3 Parus major
TTGAAGGATAAGAGTAATTTTGAGAGTTACTCAAAAAGTGGAGAGTAACTCTTGAAATTACTCCTCAAACGTTGAGAGTAATTTTCAAAGTTACTTCTCAAAGGTCCAGACTAGCTCTCGGAGTTACTCCTTGAAGGATAAGAGTAACTCTCAAAGTTACTTCTCAATGGCCCAGAGTAACTCTCAAAGTTACTCCTTGAAGGATGAGAGTAATTCTCAAAATTACTCCTCAAATGCTGAGAGTAATCTTCAAGGTTACTTCTTGAAGGTCAAGAGTAACATTCAGTTATTCCTCAAAGGTTGAATGATTCCTTACTGGGAAGGGTTCTTGGGAAGGGATCAGCAGCTGGGATTAGCAGTTAATTCAAAGATTAACTTCAACATCTTGGCTGACAGAATAGATTGATTGTGTCCATCTGAATCTTTGGACACAAACCTCTGACCAAACCTAGGAGTAAGCCTGGATCCAGCTGCACCAGAACTCCCTTGGGAAGGGGTTCAGGGGGTCCTTGTTGGGTTTCCCCCAAATTCTCTCTGACACTTCCCTCTACAGAGTGCACCCAAGTGTGCCCCTCCAAGCCATTGTCACATTTGATACCAAACTTCGTTAATTCGCTTTATATCAACACTGGTACTGCTCTAAGCAAAGCTCCATCCTCAGAAAGAGGATCTCTCTTCCAGTGGGGAGGGAATTCTTGGTGTCCACAGGAACAGAGTTCACTTCACTGGAGGCAAAAGAGGCAAAAGAAAAGGAAATAATTCCTATTCCCAAAAGCACACGGGAGAACTGGTAGCAGGAATGAGAAGAAAATCAAAATGAAGACTAAATCAGAGAATAAAAATGAAGACTAAATCAGAGAATAAAAATGAAGACTAACTTCGAGAATAAAAATCAAGACTAACTCAGAGGCCGAGCCCCCCTCCTGATTTCTTTCAGCGCAGCCCCCTGGAGAGCACCTTGCATGAGGTGAGAAGATCCTTTTAATCTCCTTGATTTCACTTGTCATTTCCATGCAGCCTCCACTTCAAACCACATCCCATCCCCTCGGTGTTCGTCATCCCAGCATTTCCATCCCCCTCGTACGCTTTATCCCATTAGTGGAGTTATAAAGAAATAAATTGGAATCACAACACACCTACAGCTTGTTCTGAAAGAGACTTAGCACTTGACTCACCTACTTAGATGTCAATTTAACACTCTTAGCTGGATTTAAATTGAGTCAAGACCCATCAGTTTAAGGCAGAATCTCAATCCGCTCCCCCCACACTTGTAAGGATTAGGATGGGAAAAAAAAAACCCCAATCAAATAGTGCTAAAACCTGGGAATGCTCAACAATTCATTCCCGGCCTCATTCATCAGATTTGGGTGGGATGGGTTTGCTGGGGCATCCTTCTGAACGTGCTCCTCCAGGAAAGGACAGGCTCCAGGGATTCCCGGGAATTCCCTGCCCGTCCCACAGAACCACCAAAGAACAACAAAGATTTATCACTCCAGGCCATTCTTTTCAAACCTGTCTTTCTAAATACAGAATGTTCGGGCCTTCCATTCAAACAGTGGCCAAGGAATGAAGGAAATGAGGGATCTTTTCCCCAGGTGTTACTCAGGTTTTTTCCTGGGAAGAACAGGGCAGGAATTTGTCAGGAGTGGCTGAAGAGCCACGGGACACGTGGAACTGCTCTGAATTCCTCCTCCCCACACTTTCCCAAGGCTCTCTGCCACCAGCCACAATCCCCAGATCTGCCTGTGACCTTTTTGGGGGAGATAATCCTCTCATTTTCAGGACTGAGCACAAAGGTTGCCCAGTCACTAATGGGATTCCGGAATTACTCCTGAGAGGGGTGATTTTAGAGATGGTTCTTTCGATGCCAGCGTCAGCATTAGGATAAACTCTGTATTTAACCACCATTACCAGTAATATCAGCTGCTCTGAATTACCTGGGACTGAGGTTCAGTGATGCCTGAGAAAATGGGAGTCAGATTTTCCAAAGCAGACAATAATTCTGTCTAGGTGCTCTTTTAAAATAAGGCCCCCTTACACCTAAGCTTAAATAGACTAATTTTCCACGCATATCCAACCATTTCTCCAATTCTGATGCAGAATTCCAATTCACTCATCCCAAAACCACCAGTCTGGGAAGTTGGGCTGGATGTTTAATTACCTGACAAAAAAAAAATCAAATCCAATTCCACCTCTTTGCTACAAACCAGAATCATTCCCCGCAACCCCTCTGTTCCAAATTACTGAAATGTAAGAAATCTCGAGAGCATCTCTGATCTCTTCCCTGTCCAGGTTTCTTATGGATGAGCTGACACCCTCTGGTTTTTTGTGCCCCAAAATAACTCAGCACTGCAGTGATGTCACTCAAAGTTTGTCCCACGCTTTTGTCACAGCCCTGTCTTGACCCGGGAGACTTTTCCTGTATTTTCTCTCCCTTTTCCAGCTGTGGGACCCCCTTTGGCCCCCAGCCAGGCCACCCCAGCTCACACCACAGGCTCAGGGATGCCACATTTCCTAAGGACAAATCCCCGCCGCCCCATATCCTTGGAATGCATCAATTCCATAATTAGGTGTATTAAGAGCTGTGCCTGTCGTATCTCACTCATTTCCACAGACATAAGAAGTCACATTTAGAAGTCATTAAGCTGAAATGAAATCTTTGCTGGGCTTAATTAACTTAAATATTCATGAAACAGGATAGCAGGGGAGAGTGTTGTTCTTAATCAAAACAGACATCGCTGTTCCATAATGCAAATTCCGATTTCTTCTGTGGACAATGCCAGCTCCTGCAAGAGCAGCAGCAGAGTTTAATGCCAGCACTGGAAAGTGCAGCTCAGAGGGATTCACGTTGTCCTTTAGCTCCCAAACACAGGAGGAATTTGCTGATCCAAACATGTGCTTAACAATAACGTCGTGCCTAATACAGGAGTTACTTGCAGGGCCATTTGTCACCATTTGCTCAGGCTGAATGCAGCACTCTCCCCCTCTCCAGCCTTGGAAAAAGCTTCCCCAAGGCAGTTACTCATTTCTGTCTCGAGGCTGCGGCACTTCCACAGCTCCAGGGCCGTTCTCTTCGCACAGAGCTCTGTTCTGATCCACAGAGCCTTTAACAAACCCATTTCTCATGGATCACTGCAGACTCCTGCCCCAGCGCTGCTCCCAGTCCTCTGCTCCACCACCACCTCCTGGGACTGCCCAGAGAAACTTTTCCTGCTTGTTCCTCTTGCTCCAGCAGTGTCCAGGCCCTGCCTGGGCCCTCTGGGTTCCTTCTCAGTGTTCCTCCTCAAGCAGAGCGGCTCCAGGGCAGGCTGAGCACAGCCCAGCCTCTCCTGGGGCTGCCCATCTCTGGAAGTGTCCAAGGCCAGGCTGGAGCACCCTGGGGCAGTAAAAGCTGTCCCTGCCCATGGCAGGGGGTGGAATGAGATCATTTCTGGGCTTCTTTCCCACCCAAGCCATTCCATTTTCCCCCAATTCCTCCCTTCCAACACTAACGTGGCGCCTCTGTTGTGTTCCCCCAGCACGTCCAGAGCCAAGGTGGGCCCCACAATCACAACCACAAAGCTGCAGCCCCTGCTGGGCTCCTCCCTGGAGCAGCCAGAGCCATCAGGATGGGTTTCCAGCCCCTTGGAACTGGATGGATGCTCAAGTTAAACTTCCACAGAGCCACGGAATATGCTGAGCTGGAAAGGGACCCCTCAGGATCGTGGAGTCCTGGCCTTGCACAGGACACCCCAAAAATCCTGGCCTGTGCCTGAGAGCATTGTCCAAACACTCCTTAAGTTCAGTTTAATAAGAAAAAATTTCTCTGCCTCGGAATTCCTGCAGCAAACCCACCCTAGGATGGAGGAGTGCCCTCTCCTTCCCAAGCCACAGTGGATGGGTTTTTTTGGGAGCTCTGGCAGGAGTGGCAGGATCATTCCTCTTCATACAAACTTCTGTACTGAGGGCAGGTGCCCAAGGGTGGGAGATCAAACTCCCTTTCCTTGGCTGCCAGAGGGAAATCCATAAAACTCAGTTCCTCTGGCTGGAATTCCTCCTCCTCCTGTGGCCCATCCGGGCTGTCCAGCAGGAAAAAACGACACAAGATTTGTCGGGTTGAGAAGTGGAGCAGCAGATTGCCACGATAAGCAGAAAAACTACTTCAAAAATAGGGAGGAAATACAGTTTCACATTTCTGTTAATGGCAGCTTTGGTTTCATTATCTGCCAGCCCCATGCTCAGCTTTGGATGCAATTAAAATGAGAGAAATAAAATACTCGATGGAAGGAGCAGCGTTTGCCGGTAATGAAATGTTTATGGATCAATTTGTATCCCAGTAAAGAGTGAATGAATTTACTGCAGGAGGAGAGAAAACAAAGTGGAGATAAGCACTGAAAATCACTTGGGCTCCAGACATGCACAAAATGTTATTATTTCCCCTCAGAAAAGATAATATTGATTGTTGAGAAGTGTTTGGACAATGCCAACAATGTGTTTTGCTGATAAAATACAATGACCCATTTAGGAGATGTCTGTACAGGAAACAGCACGGGCTGAAATAAAACTCCACATTTCAAATCTCCTTTGATAAATCCCCAGAAGAGAAAACCTTGCCATGACCTCCTCTCCTCCACAGTTCTCCTCTCTCCAGGACACCGGGCTGGCATTGTGCTGGAGCAAGTGCCCCAACTTCTGCTTAAAACGTGACAAATTTCATCTGTTCCTACTTCATTTTCCACTTTTAGTACGGGAAAAATCCTGTTTGCATATTTACAACAAAAAGCAAAAATTCAATTAAGTTCCTAAGGGCAGGAACAGATTTATTCAGTGCCTGGAATAACAAAAGCCTCAGCTGGGATGAAAGGGAAAAACATCTCCACGATACCAAACATTTAAAGGAAGTTTTGATCTGATGCAGTTTAATGTGTACACAGAGGGGGGAAAATTCTCAGAGAATTTTGCTGCTTTTAACTAAGATGAAATGTTTGATATCCTTGTGGGTTCAGCCACTATTAGGAACAGCATCGGATCACAATCCCACAAAAGAATAACAAAGGGTTGGGGGGAAGCAGCGGGATGCCCTCAGTGTTATTTTTACAGGAGAAATGAGTCTTTCTCTAATGGGATGGGAAAGAAGAGTTTCATGCAAATCACCGGGAGAGACTCAGCTTTGTCTTTAAGTTTGGGGATGATCCAAATCCTGGCTCAGCCCCTGCTGCGACACCGGCACGGGGAAGGAGAAAACATGGGGAAAACAGGGCAGGGAGAGAAAGGGAGAAATGGAGAGAGAGGGAGAGAAAGGGAGAGAAAGAGAAAGAAAGAGAGAAAGGGAGATAAAGGAAGAGAAATGGAAAGGGAGAGAAAGGGAGAGAAAGAGAAAGAAAGAGAGAGAAAGAGAGAGAAAGGGAGAGAAAGAGAGAGAGAGAGAAAGGAAGATAAAGGAAGAGAAATTGAAAGGGAGAGAAAGGGAGAGAAAGAGAAAGAAAGAGAGAAAGAGAGAGAAAGAGAAAGAAAGAGAGAGAAAGAGAGCGAAAGGGAGAGAAAGGAAGATAAAGGAAGAGAAATGGAGAGAAAGGGAGAGAAAGGGAGAAATGGAGAGAAATGGAGAGAAAGGGAGAAAAAGGGAGAGAAAGGGAGAGAAAGAGAAAGGGAGAGAAAGGGAGAGAAAGGAAGACGAAGAGGAAAAAAAAGGGAGAGAAAGGAAGGGAAAGAAGAGAAAGAAAAAGGAAGAGAAAGGGAGAGAAAGAGAAAGAAAAAGAGAAAGAAAAAGAGAAAGAGAAAGAGAAAGAGAAAGAGAAAGAGAAAGAGAAAGAGAAAGAGAAAGAGAAAGAGA
>NC_031790.1:947345-952995 GCF_001522545.3 Parus major
AAAAAGAGAAAGAGAAAGAAAAAGGAAGAGAAAAGGGAGAGAAAGGAAGATAAAGGAAGAGAAAGGGAGAGACAGGGAGACACAGGTGGAGAAAAGAGAGAAAGGAAGAGAAAGGAAGAGAAAGGAAGAGAAAGGAAGAGAAAAGAAGAGAGAGGAGGCATGGCTTGAAATGCCAGAGGGCTGGAGCAGCTTCATCCATCGCCACAACAAAGGGTGATGGATAACAAGCAGCGGACCTGAGGAGACCTCGGTGCCACGGACAGTCCCAGGTGTTCCTGGGGATTGTCTGGGTGGCCCCAGCCCGGCAGCTTCCACAGGCTCCAGGAATCCATTTGTCACACGCTGCTGCTGAGGACCTGCAGGACTGCAGGTTAATCCAGGGAAAAACTTCTTCGTGCCTTGTGTTTAATCCAAATCAGTGGAATTTTTGACCCTGGGTTCGGATCCACGGTGAGGACTCCACCGAGGTGCCCCAAATCCCAACCTTCCACCTGGGAACAGGGAGAGACAAAGCCCTGACAACCCCTGACACCTCTGGGTGACCTGCAGGACACAAAATCCCCTCGTTGAAATCTGCTGCTGCCTCTGCAGGGCCATTTGGGGTTCAGTTTCTACTGCAGGGTCACGGCTCAGAAAAGAAAACTGCTCACCTCAATTTAGAGCAGAAATTGTGCTCAGTAATAAAATCACTTTGGAAAATCAACACCTGACCCACCAGCAGAGCTGGGCTCTGACCAGCACAGCCAGCAGCACCTCTGGAAGAGCCAAATAAATCCGATTTCTCTGCCTCCAATCTGCTCTTCCCCTGCAGCACAACGAAGGCAAAAAGTCATGATTCAAACTCCCCGGTGAAGGAGCCAAGTTCCCCGAGAATCCTGACAGGCAACGGATGAACGCGGCATGAAATATGCAAAGGAAGACTCATCTTTGCCTAAGGACTGGAGAAGAGGCTGAATCCCAGCCCACACACCCAAAAGAAGGCTTTTTGAAGGGGATCCAACGCTCCGGGACTTTGGAAGTGATGTGGATCCAGACTCTGGATAGGTTGATGCTCCAAAATGGGGCATCAACCAGAAATAGCCCCTTAATTAAATGTTCCCCAAAAAGTTCATTTAACTTCCCAGTGAACTTTCCTGGAGATCCCAGGAACCAAAGGCTCCAGAGGGTGCCACCTGCAATGCTTTAATTAAACTCATTTTTCAAAAAATTTCTCTAGTTCTACCCTCAAAACAGGGATCCTTTTTTCAAGTAAGATCCTTTTGGAAAGCTGAGCTTCCCAAAAACCCTTGGGATTGGATCTCCTCAAGCTGAATCAGTTCCCAACTTATTTTAAACTGGGGTATAAGTAAGGCATAAAAATGTTTCGTAATTCATGAAATTCAAAACCTTTTGCTATTTTGAAGTGGATTTGATCCTCAACAATTTGACTAATCCTTCATTTTAGTCCAGAAATAATTATGGAATAACCACATAACACAAGTGAGAGCGTTCAGCCGTTCCTTCCTCCAGTTTGTACCGGTCTGGAATACAATATTTCATAAACCTTCAATATCTTATGGACTTCCACTGATTGAGGATAAACAACATTCCCACAGAACCGGCTCCATGGATTAAAGCAAAACCTTTTTTTTTGCCGCTGTCAATTTCCCCATTTTCAATTATTTCTGATATTTTTCTGTTGCCTGCAGGGTAAAACAAGTGATTTTTTGAAGGGCAGTGGCACCTCCAAAGAATTTATCAGCCTGTTTGTTTTCTACCCAATTGATTTGACCTTTGCTGGCTCACCTGCTCCTGGAAATTTTCAGGGAACCTCAGGAGTCACCACGCCGGGGAAAAGCTCTTAAACCAGGTTTTCACAAGTGCTAAACATCTTCATATCCCAGTGATTATGGAAAAAATTGGAAGTACCCAAGAGCTTCCAAACCATCCAGCTCAGGTCATGCTGCAATTCCCAGATCCATCTGCAAAAATCACTGGTAGAGCAGTTAGAGGGGAAAAAAAAAAGGCAACACAGAAATAGGCAGCAAAGGCATCTGCTCAGGAAAAACACAGCTCCAAATCGCAACAAATTCTGAAATTCTTGGTTTACTATTCATAGCTTCTTCCATCAACTTGTCAGAGGAGATTTCTGACTCTCAGCACAAAAGGTTTCCATTCTGTATCAGTGGAATTTGCAATTGGATGCAAATGGAGCTGTTTTCCCTTCTTTTGTATTTGTATTTCCAGCCTGATGTTATTTAATGGAGCGGGAGCAGCTGCCAAATGTGCTTTGACTGGACGTCCCTTCCATGGAAACTGGGATGGGAATGGGTTTTGGCCACGGTGGAGATGCAGAGGAGGCAGAAACAACCTTTGTGTGTTTTGGGGGGCTTTTCTTTCCTCTTTAAATCGTTCCTGTTCAGTGACAGGCTGGACCTGGGATCCCAGCCCTGCTCCAGGATCAGTTCCAAGGCTCATTTTCCCTGACATTCCCACCTGGAATAAACGCTCCATCTCCCACGTTTCCAGCAGAAATCCCTGCCCAGAGCACACAGTGAACCTGTGGAGGTTCCCAACGCGCCCTGGGACAGGCGAAGACCCAGCTCAGAGAGCTCGATCTGCTCCAGCTGCTGGGAGGAAAATGATCCTTTCAGGAATGATAAACCCATTCCCGTCAAATCACCCGGTTATTCCCACATCCAGGGCACTTCTGGAATCCACAATCCCATCCCAATCCTTCTGCTCCGTGATTTTAATGGTCCCCATCAAACCCAACAACCCCCAAAATCATCTCAATCCATTTATTTCCCATCCCGTGGCATCTCTGACAGGTCAATCCCAAACTTCCGCACGCCACACGTGGGAAATGTGGGATTAAGATGAAGGAAATGGCTCCTTTCCACCAGCCCAGCCCTAAAATTAGCTTGTTTTGAACAGATTGCAGCGCTGAGCTGGGAAACAGAACGCTCCCAAGGATGTTCAAACCTCCCAAGCTGCTTTTATCCCAGGCAAGGAATGTTTCATCCACCTGACTCCATTGGCAGGGATCTGCTTCCCATCTGAGCCCACCTGTTGGAAAATTCACTTGCTCTTCAACAGGCAGAAATTCTGGAATTCAGAAAGAATTCTTGCTCAGCTCAAGGAAGAATTTGTTACAGGGCTCAGGAATGGGAGAAAGGTGGTCCCAGCTCAGGCAGGATGTGGAGCTGCTCTGCTGAAATCAAGGAATTCACAGCAGGGATAGGATTTTTTTAGTGAGAACCACAAAAAACCCCAAAAATTCAAATAAGGAAAGAAGAAACGAAAAATTCAAAAAAAAAGAAAGAAGGAAAAAAAAGAAAAAAAGAAAAAAAAAGGAGAATATTTAAAGAAATTCCCAACCAGTTCCTCCTTCCATCCCCCCACCTCACAAAAGCTATGGAATAATCTCTTTCCACTGATATTTTGCTGTTTGAGCTCAAACCCCCCACGTTTTTGGCACTGTTATTTCTCAATTTTGCCGCAGAGATTTTGTGAGCTGAATTCTCTGCAAACAGGAACGTTTCCTCTTCTGCAGGTGTCACCTTGCTCTGGGTGACAGCACCTGAGGGCACAAATGGGATTTGGTTTAAAAAATGGAGAGCACTTGGAGATTGCTCCTCCTTGGAACTCATCAAAACACTCCTGCAAGGATCTGTCTGCTCGGAAAAAATGGCATTTCATGGAATTGCTCCTGGAAACCTGTCAGTGCTGGCGAAATCTTGGAGAAACAGTTGTTCTTTTTGTAAAATGCACAAACCTTGCATTTGAGGATCTTTCTCATTTTTAAGATCACAAAGTTGTCAAAATTGTTATCATGGGTATCATTAAGCATAAAAATAAGGAATTTGGTTCATCAACAGTGAGAAGCCGATGGATATAGGAGGGAATGACACCAGGAACTCTGGATTTTGGGAGTTCAGTCTTCCTGAGAGTAAATCTCCACCTCAGCTCGTGTTTTTCTGAAGTTGGGTGATGGTTGTGCTCCTCCTCTCATCCTCCTACCCTCTCAAGGCTGAGGGAGCTCCAGGATGAAGGTTGAGGGAGGAATGTCATTTGGAAATGTTTCTGTCACTGTGCCTTCTCAAAAAAAAAAAAATAAAAAAAGTAAAAATATGGGACAAAAAGGCAAATAACAAAAAAACCCCAAACCCACACAGCCTGTTCTCACCCTCCCAACTCATTGTAAGTAGATTGCAAAAATAGGGTTTGAGGGAAGGTTTTGGAGAAGAGGTGCCATCAGTCACCTCCAGTCCCCAAATGGGAACATTTCAGCTCCAAGACACTTCAGCCTCTCACCCAGGCAAAATTAAACTCTGAGTTAACAAACACACCAAGTTTCCTTCAGATAATGAAGTGAAAATAACCCCATTAATTTATTTCCTCTTCCCCTTCTCCTTGTCTGGAAAACATGGAGCGTTATCTAAATGTGAGTCTGGCTCAGGCAGAGCAAAATTTCCATATTGCTCCTATTTTTTTCTATTTCTCTCCTATTTTTTTCCTATTTTTCTCCTCTTTTTCACTCAACCTTTCCCTGCCTGCAAAGTGGGAGAGTGGCTGTGCTGGACCAGGCTGAAGGTGACCTCAAGGTCACTCCTCTTTCTTGGTGGATGTTTAGGGAAAAACATGTTGGAAACACGACTATGGATCCCTTCTTTCCAATTTCCATAGAAACAGCACCGTGTAGCTTTTCCAAACCAGAAGATCTTACATTATCAGCTGTGTTTATTGTCCCTCGAGGCTGTTCTTTTGGAAGTGCATCTTATTTTCTCTCCGAAATAACTTCAATTTTTGCCCTCCCAAACACCCTGTGGCAACGAGCTCCACCACTGCATAACACGGGGGGAAAATAACCCCAAAACTTCCTTTTTTCCTTTTTTGTTTTTATAACCTACTGATGAGTTTTAAAAGACCACTGCACGAGGCCCTGCAGATGCTTTTAAGTTTGAAAGAGGAATAAGTGCCAAATCATCATTCCTACCTGTGGGCTGAATTTAAGCCAGTTCAGACAATTTCCATAAAACTGCACCGGTGTCGTTTTCCTTAAGTGCCACTTCCACAAGGAAAAGCTGATGATGGATCAATTTGTGCTGTTGTATTAATGCAAATCCGCAGCAACCCCATCACTTTGTTAAACCATAAATTTAACCAGGCTTTAGTTAGACTAAAAGCAGGATTTTGCAACCCACTGGGCTTCTCCTTCCAAACCCTCTCCATGTTTTCCGTAACATTTTACCGAGAGCATCTCCTGTTTTATAGCCAGATTGTTTATCCACAGCTGCATTTGACAGATTTCACCATCACGGAATCATGGACACCTCTGAAAGCTGAGAGTGTAAAGGAAAAATGGGAGAAAAAGCCTAAATAAACTGAAACTTGCCTTTTAAACACCCCCTTCCAGGCAAAATCACCACCAAAAACAGAGGAATTTTAATCAATCTGAAAAATGTTACTGTGTTTCATTGCCTTTTACCTTTGTGGCTCCTAACCCTTTATTTCCTGAAACACCTTTGCATTCCTGTTCCCACTCTTTCAGATAAAAATTCCATGAGATTTTGACCATCTTAAATTCCTGGGCAAGATTTTAAGATTTAGATGCTCCCAATGACCTGTGGCCATTCCTCTGCCATCTCCCAGAGGGCATGACATCAGC
>NC_031790.1:953778-988699 GCF_001522545.3 Parus major
TTTCCAGGTGAGAACACGTGCCCTGAGCACTGTAAATCGAGAGTTTCCAGGTGAGAACACGTGCCCTGAGCGCTGTAAATTGAGTTTCCAGGTGTGAACACGTGCCCTGAGTGCTGTAAATTGAGAATTTCAGGTGTGAAGACATGCCCTGAGCATTGTAAATCCAGAGTTTCCAGGTGTGAACACGTGCCCTGAGCTCTGTAAATTGAGTTTCCAGGTGTGAACACGTGCCCTGAGCACTGTAAATTGAGTTTCCAGGTGTGAACACGTGCCCTGAGCGCTGTAAATTGAGTTTCCAGGTGTGAACACGTGCCCTGAGTGCTGTAAATCGAGAGTTTCCAGGTGTGAACACGTGCCCTGAGTGCTGTAAATCCAGGAGAAATGCAAAGCTCCCACAGGGACCATCAGTCTTACCCATTTCAGAGTCCACTGGTTGTTGTTTACATCCCAAAGATGTCACAGGGGAGGGCTGCTGGCTCTCAGGCTGGAAAAGTCATTTTAGTGGCAATTCTGGCACAAAACACAGCTCCTGGTAGCAGAGGTCGGGAGAAGCGTTTTCATAAAATATTCCTTGCTGCTGACACCACCCTTGGTCAAGTGCTGGGGCTGATCTCAGCGTTCCCTCCAAACTCCTCCTTGGCTTGTGGCTGGGACATGACAACCTCATAAAAAATTCTAAAGGTCAGCTCCCAGCTTCAAGGAACCCATCAGCAAGAAGTAAAAGCTGAGCTAAATCACAACTGGCTGCACAAACATTAAATATAGAATTAATGCAGAATGGCTGTGTCTCCACAAAGATGAGCCACACCAAGGTGACCCATCCCAGGAGACAAACACCTCCCTTTCCCTCCTTTTCCCCCTCGTTCAGGCTTCACTGTGGCCTCTTTGGGTGCTGCTGCAGTGATTGGAGGCAATTCCAAGACAATTAATCCTTAGATTAACACCACTGTCCTGTGACTGACTAATTCTCCTTTAATTCATCTTGAGGATGCTGCTGATCTTATTTTTGAGCTGAAATCCCAGCCTGATGCAGCTTTAAGTGACTTCTGCATTGTGTTGAGTTGAGGATGATTTGTCCAAGTGTTCCAACAAGTGGCTGCCAATGCCTCAGATCCAACACTCACCCTCGGTGGCATCAAAGAGCTTTGAGCTCCCTGTGAACTCTGGATGAAGACAAAAAGAAGTCCTCCAAAGCCACAACAGCCTCCCCAACCTTTGCTCTGGCACTACCCCGTCCTTATTCACTGGCCCCAAGGGCTCATCCCGCCCGTGGTCCATGAGAAGGATCTGACAGCAGGGTCAGCCTCATTACCGCATCCTCCGTGTGCATCTCCTGCCCTCCAAGGTCAGGCAGGTTCTCCTTGTTGTGGCTCTCCACACTTTATTGGGATGGGGCTGAGGAGGAGCACAAAGCCACACAGAACCTACCCATGGGTGTGTCGTGCTCTCGCCTCTGAAGCGGCGACTTCCGAGCTGTGACAACCCTCAGAACCTCGACTTTCAGGTTCTCTCTGTAGTGGCCTCTTCAAGGCCCCTTTTCCAGGTCTTTTCATCCAAGTCAGACCGTCACATCTCCTTGCGTGGGTGGCTTTGAACACTCTGCCATAGCGGGAGGAAAAGCTCCCTTCTTCTGGCCCACGGCTCTGTTTCATTTATTGTGCCTGGAACAGCAGCACAGCACCCAGTTTTGTCAGGCAGGTCAGGAGGTTAAGGAAAAGGTCCAAGAAAAAACTTAACCTCCCTGAGATCGAAATTAGTGCTCACAAAGATGTGTGGGGGAAAGAAATGTTGGAGGATGAAAGTGGCTACTCCTATTCCAAGGGCTGCAGTGACTTCTTTTAGTACAAGACCCACTGCAACTGAATTAGGACTCCACAACCTGAAGAAAAGGCCAAACTTTGCCATATAAATGGAGAAAATGGGGACTAAAAGTAGGCACAACCCATAAACATGACCTCCAACAAAGCAGAAATAAGTAGATCTTGTGAAGGAAGCCCAAGATGCTGGATTGGGATGTAGCAAAAAGCATCCCACAGTGACTCATCAACTACTTCTGTGGACTTCAATCTGACTGAACATTATCCCCATCTCTAACACAAACTTACTCATTCACTCTCCCTATCCTTATACCTGCAAATGATTCATCCAAGCTCCTAAAAGCCACTAAAAGCCAAGTGCAGGCCTCGTTTCCCTCTAGTCCCTGCTCTCCGCCTGGTGCTTCCTTTCAGGCTCCGCCAGAGCCCGAGGCCTCGTCACTCGGAAAAGGTCAGGCAGGATTTACAGAGCCTGAACACGGCCTCGGAGGCACAGCCTTCCCCAAACCTCTGTGAAGCTCCAGCCGCATCGCAAATGGGCAGCGCTTCTGGAAATCAGGTCACGGGAGCATCAAACTTGTAGAGGCTGAGAATCCCGAGCAGAGAGAGGAGCTCTGCTGAAGGGCTCGCACATCAAGATGAATTAATTTCCTCCAGCAAGGCACAGCTTTGCCATGTTGGGACTGGTGTTACTGCCCCGGGAACAATCCCTTCTTTTCAGGGTTCTGGGGAAGGCAAGAGGTCATTTTCCCCTTTTCATGTGGCAGCAGCTCTGTGGAATGCTAATGCTGGCAGACACTTGGTTCCTGGGAACTTCTGTGAGGCTCTGGATGAGGAGGATCAAGAGCTGCTGCTCTGGAAGTGACAAGGAGCCCAGGTTGACACGCAGGGATTACAACCCCAGGCACTGATCCCTGGCGTGGAAATCTGCTCCTGTCTGCAGCACAACTCTGAGATCAGATGCACGACAGAGAAGGGTTGAAAAATCTGAGATACCAGAATAGGAAGGGAAGAAAGAGGCAACAGGGGAGATAAAAATTCTGTATCACTGCATAAATACAGACTTCTCCAACAGGATCCTACTCAGAGGCTTAACTTCTGTCTTGGCCAGAGTGAGGCATTTATTTCTCTGCCCGTGGTCAGCCGTGCTGAAAACGAGGAGGCAGAAGGGTTCATTCACAACCAGGAGTCCCACTCACCCCATCTGCTGCTGCCTCTGCTGCCCAGGCTCTGACAGAAGCTGTCTCCACGCTGAGCACAGGAGGGGATGAAATCCTGCTCTCTCCCAGCCCTGTCCAAGAGTGAAACCATCTGCAGCAGCAGCAGCAGCACAGCTTGGGGTTAACTTCTTGTGTGCCAAGGGCTCCGTTCCAGCGTCGTTGTCGCATCAGCCGCAAGCCTGAGGGACCCCAAGGGTCTGGGGGAGGGTGGAAGAGCGTGAGAGGGGATATAACTGTCCATATCAACAGTTCCTTCATTATCTACACCTTATTAGGTGCAGCGAAGCTGTAAGGATCCCAGGAGGAGCAGGGATTGAGGATTAACCCGGCTGCTGATAGGAATCAGCCAGGTGCAACATTTCCAACTGCAGGATGGCTGTGCCCAGCCCCAAAATTGCTGCAGAGCACAGGGGAGCCAGAGCAGCCACAGAGGCAGCTGAGGAGGTGACACGGGGCTGTCGGAATTCAACTTACAGGAGGTCAAAGAGTCACAGAACTCAATTTATTTGTGTCTAACTACGGCTACAGACGTGATGTTTGCCCATATTTACACAAGAGGATGTTGCACAGGAGGGTTCAAGGGTCAAACAATCAAAACTGTCTGAATTCCCCTTGGGTTTGACAAAACGTGAGCGTTTAATAAACTCAGAGATGGTTTTGAAAATGCATCTGCAATATTTACTCTGTGCATTTATAAAGTGTGGGTAAGTAAAATTCCACTTGGCCAAAGGATCTTCCCTGAAAACTCCAGCCTTTAAATCAAAATCGTTCTTTAAATCATTCCGGCATTTAAATCAAACTAAACTAAGGGTGGTCCTCGATCTACAAATCACATGTATCACACAAAGGGTAGAGAGGAGTTTGGGGGGGATTTTAAAGGCATCTAAAAATTGATTCTGAGCTGTGCAGCAAATCCCAAGTTATTTCTTTGAGAGGCTGAAGTCTGGGGTTTGGTTTTTAGACACACTAGGAGAAAACTTGTAGATTAAGAGAGAAAGTGCTTTAAAAACCTGGATTATCTTTTCCATAAAGGTTGTCCAACCCCCTCCCCCTCAGGGTAAAGCTCTTCACCCTCAGGGGAGACGAGGCCAAAGCAATTTTGGAGAGGCTGGTGGGTCAGTGAGAGGAGCAGGGAATATCTGCAATGCATTGGACAGCTCCAGGACAGTTCCTGCTCTCCCTTTTCCCATCTCCTGCCCCTCTCTGCCTGCCCAGCCTTAAGAGAGAGGCTCCCACTGGGCACCTCCGTCACGCTCACGTCACTCCTTCCCCTGGCTCAGCTCAAATCCTCAGACCCCCATGGCTCTAAGAGTCTCAAACAGAGCAGTTTCAGCATCACAAGCTACACAGAAACCCCCAAAATGTGCCAAAAATTCACATTCTTGTCTATTTGTGTCCTCCTTAGCTCTGCACAATCATAAACCAACACTGAAATGGATCTTTAGCCAGAGTAACTGGGATAAATTAATTGCAATGTTTGTAAATTTTACCTGAAGTTGCTCAGGAACTTCCAAATGAATTCCAAATGAATTAAGTTCCAAGGTTGCTGCAGCTCCTACCACCTTTAAAATATAAACTGAAAGAAAAAAGAGTAAATTAAATTACATATCAGCATCATCTTGCTGGTCCTGTGATAATGTGGAAGTGTGGGAAAGCAAAGACTGAAAATGATCTTGCCAAGAGAGGAAAGAGTCTTTTACTGCTGTGTCAAAACCAACCCCACAACAGCTTCCCTGAGCTCCTGGAGAGATGAGTTCATCCTCAGAGCTAAGGGGGTTTTAAGGCTGCTGGAGTATGAGGAACATATTTTCTCCAGTAGCTGTGACGCCTTTTGGGGCTACCTAAAACCAGAGGCCAGACCAAATTCAGGGAATAAAAAGCAGTTCTGTTTATGGAAGGGCCTGCAGGTGCATTTCAGGTAGCCAAAACCCACCCAAAATGGACAGATAGTCACGGGTTTCCCACTTTTATAAGTTTGGTCCATTTGCACATTGGGGTTGATCTCCCAATTGCAGCTGCAGGGAATGAAGGGATTTCCCCCAAGTTTGCTGCCCCCAGCTCCCTTTTGTTTGCATCTCTGGGGCCTGAGGCAGTGAGGTGTCCTTGGCTGCCAGGCCTGGAGAGGAATTGCTGTGTCTGCCCAAAGTGGGGAAGCAGCAGCTGCTGCTGGGTGTGGAGTTTGGAGTTCCACACTGAAGAGCTGCAGGGTCACAAATCCCTGGGCAATGGAAAAGGTGAAACCCTCAGGCATCAGCTGCTTCCAGAGCTGCATGAGTGATGTGAGAGCAGACAAAGCCCAGTTCTCAGCAGAGCTCAGCACCAAATGCTTCTGACAAAATGCAAAGTGCAACACACGGAGAAATTTGGCCAAACGAGCCCCCAGGACTGGGAGGAGAAGGGAGATTTAAAACCAAGTTCAGAACACACAGCCCAGCCAGGGCAGCTACTGGAAATACACACAGAGGAGGAACAGGATTTGTCCGTGGTCTGCATGTTTAAATCCTGTGGGGAAAGTAAGCATAAGTGACCATATGGAAAGTGGAATTTGATCAGCATCTCCTCGCTGCCTGATACAGCTCCGGGGTCTCTCCATCGCCATGGACACGGAGAGGACACGCAACACGAGCGGCGCTCAGGGAACGAGCGCTGCTGGAAAAGGTCACTGCTGAGACGTGTCTGAGGAACAGGGGGCTCTGCACCAGCTCTAAATGGAGAAATGGAGCAGAAATTCGTTCTCAAATCGAAGACGTTTGCAGGCAGTCAGTAACTACAAGGTCTCCAAACACAAAGCTCATCCCAACACATTTCAAAGTCCTCCAGACGCAAAGTTCATCCCAACACGGATCAGGACTTCCCCTCTCCACTTCCAGGAGCAGACAGGAGGCCAACAAAACCCAAGCATTTTACCCATTATTTCATTTACTCCCTCGCACACAGGGACACCAAAACCACTCGGACTTTGTACAGCCCTAAACGCAGCAGAATCAATCCCGAATTTATAGCAGACACTGACGTCACCCAGCTCAACCCCAAAGAGGATTTGGCTCCCTCAGTTAAATTTAGCTGCTGTTAGCAGGCACCAATTTCCCTTCCTGTGCATTAATAGATTTATTCTTCCTTCTGGCTGCAGCATTCCTGGAGCTGGAGGTGACAGGAGTGAAGTCACCGCCGTGCCCAGGATTGTTGGAGCTGCAGGTGGGACCTCTGAGCACCAGGATGGGAGGGCTGGATGGAATACTGACTTCCAGCAGAAATCATGGAAATCTGTAACTGGAAACAGGATCCCAAAGGCTCGGGTGAAGAAGGGAAGAAGCTCTGCGCTGCCATCACCACGTGGCCACTCCAGAAGAAGAGATTTATGGGATTATGGAATGGATTGTGCTGGAAGGACCTGAAAGCCCATCCAGTTCCATGCTGCCATGGGCAGGGACACCTCCCACTGTCCCAGGGTGCTCCAAGCCCTGTCCAGCCTGGCCTTGGGCACTTCCAGGGATGGCACAGCCACAGCTTCTCTGGGAATTCCATCCCAGCCGCTCACCACCCCCGCAGGGAGGAATTTCATCCCAATATCCCATCCAAACCCTGCTCTCCATCAGTTTGAAGCCGTTCCCTGTGTCCTGTCCCTCCATCCTTTGGAAATCCTCTCTCTCCGTGTTCCCTGTGGGTTCCTTCAGGCACTGGAAGGTCACAGCTCGGTCACCCCGACCCTCCAGGCTGAACTGTCCCAGCAGAACAAACAAGAAACACTTCCCAATGTTTTAAATTGGAAGGAATAAAGAGCAGAGAAGGTTCCCAGCTCTCACCGTGCATTTTTGGGAAGTCAAAGGCCCTGTTTGTAAATTCCACCAGAAAACCCCAATTGGCAGCTAACTGGTGCCATTCCAGAGCTGCCTTTTCCCATCAGTGGGTCTGGCTGGTTTTCTGGGATCTGGGAATGGGGCAGGGCACTGGGCTCTTCCCCAGCCCAGCACAATGAACACCAACAGCTTCAGCCTTCACCTCCTGCCTCACACTCCACCCCTCACCAAGAGCAGCTTCCAAGCCATAAACACCCCACTTCCTGCAAGCTTTGCTCCTGAGAGACAAACCCTCTGCACCAGCAGGTTTTCCTACGGAAAACACCTCCCTGGGTCCGTGAGGATGTGCAGTGTGTGCACAGGAGACAGACAAATTCCCTCTCCAAGCCCTGGGAAAGACTCAGGGAACAGCTCAAGGCATCCGAGGCGAAACACCTCCAGTTCCCAGCAAATTTATCACAAGTGAGAACACAGCAAAAGCCAAAATTGCTTTGCAAGGTGGCAATTTATAGCCAGGCTGAGACCTCGGCTCTGTATTAGTGCCGAGTTTAGCACATTCCCTCTGCCCCAGGCACTCATTCCCCTTCCCCACCTGAGGATTCCTGTCTACCAAGTTCCACCCACACGGAAAAACAGGCAGGAAAACATCTCTGCTGCAATGCCAGCCCCTCAGCCTGTTGTGTAAGCAGACAGGCCCCAGCTGAAGCACAGACACGGCTGAACTCCCTGCAGTCCCAGTGCCTCCATCCCAAATCCCGGGATATTCCCAGAGCAGCCCTGCCAGGCTGGATCTGCCAACACCCACTGCTGTGTGGAGCCGGCCAAGCTGCTCCAATCCAATTTATGCCCACTCTGTGTTTGCCACCAGCTCTGCAAACCCACAGCACCTCCTCCCTGCTCCCACACACATCTGGTCACCAGTGCTTCCCTTCCCAAACAAACTCCAGCCAGCAAAGCCAACTTTCCTGGGCTGGGGTGTATTTATTGGTTTTCCTGCCATCCCTGTGCTCCAGCTGCCTCACATCCCAAAAACTGTGGCCCTTCCACAGCGGGATGTGCCCTGTCAGGGGTAGGAAATGCTCCTGGAGGCTCAGCAGTGCTCAGCCCCTCTGGCACTGAAGGATTCCCACCCCGAGCCCACGGCAGCTCCGATGAATCCCCAAAGGAAATCCCAGGGTGGGCAGCCCTTGCAGGATGCACACCCACAGGTGTTAAATTTAAGGAGTTACGTGCTCAGCCCAGTTCTCAGCCCCATAACCCACATCTCTCCTTGGATCAGAGCCTCCCTGGGGGTTTATCCCGGCTAAAACTGGCGCTGCAGCAGCTGGAAGGTGCCATCATGCTGCATAAAACGGGAAAAAGCTGGAATGCTGAAAGCCAACAAATTCCAGATGGAATTGAGCTCAGTTTTGGGGTCACCAGTGTGAAATAAGGCCTGCTTTGTCAGCTGAAATCCTAAGGTGTCACTGACCCCGATATTCCTGGATGCCCCAAAGCTCCACGAGGCAGCTCCAGTGCCCAGTGCCTTTAGCAGGATCAGGCCCTGGAGGGAAACAAAACGTTTTGTGCCAACCCCATAAATGTGCATGGGGATGTTTCCAGCCTCCCCACCAAGCGACTGAGGGCGATCACGTTGGTGTCACAGGAGCGACAGAGCCCCTCAGAACCGAAACACGAGGATCAAGAGATTCTCAGATGACAATTCTTGTGACAATCCACTGCAGGGAGGTGGGTGAATGTCATCAGCCTCTCGTTCACACACAAATGTGCTGGGACTTCTTATCAGCTGCGTTTTTTGGCCTCTGTTTCTGCAGGGAGTGGTACAAATACTCTGGAAAGTACTGGATTCCAGCAAACCCCAGTTTCTGTAGGAAACCTCCCCTAAAAATCCCAACCAACCACTCAATAACAGTTGTGAGGCACTGAAAAACACCATAAATTCATTTTGAACAAGAGCTACAAGAGCAGAGCTCGCCCTTACAGACAGCGGGCAGGCAAAACCTGAAAAGGGACATGGGAAAAGTAAATGGATTTTGAGTGATCATAAAATCACTTTATCGAGCCTTAGCCTGTGGGGCTTCAGCTGCTCTCAGGCTGGTCACAGAGCTCTGCTGTGTGGGAGTGGGGATTTCATTTCACCTGCTTGTTGCAGGTGTTTTTAGGCCCCAACATCAAAGCTCAGACAGATGTGGGGTCTGGGTGCACACAGCGATTCCATCCTGCTTAACCAACAAAACCCCAGAGCTTTTAGGGGGACAATCCCTCCTCTGTCCAGGTTTGGCATCAAACACGAGCACAGAGGCACACAGGGTTTAATCAGTGCCATTTCTGCAGCAAAACTGCCCTGAGGGATGGGGGGGATGGAAGGCACAGTTTGACCCACACAATTCCTGTTATGATTCCTGTGCCACTCAGTGAGCACCAAGGAATGCTCAGGACACAAAAAGGAAGGAGAAAACGCCTAGACACAGACTCATCTCTCCTTTTGAGAGCAACCCACTGATTTCAGAGTCAAATCTGCGTGGTTGTGTCATCAACATTCCTAAAAAGCCAGATCTGGAGACTCTGGGTAGCCAACTGAGCTGTTTAATTTCCCTGCACACCCCCAAAATCCCAAAGCCCTGGAATTACGGTTTATACGGCACCACAGGCCGTGGCACAGCAACTCAACCCTGAACCCCAGTGGTTTTTCTACCAGAAACAGCCCAGTTCCTCCTCTTTGGGTGCTGCTCTTGCATTCTGGGGGCTGACCAGGGGGTTCAGGAGGTGCCTGTGCCAACCCCACTGATCCCAAACCTTTGGCTGCCTGCCCACAGCTCCACGAGTTCCATCTGCACACACTTGTAGGAATCTCACAGCTCCCAGGCCTCCTGGCACATCTGCTGAGCTGGTGTTATAAATACAAAGGCAATTTCTTGATTATAAATGAAAGGAAAGATTTATTAATGAACAACAGAAAGCAACAATGATAAAATACCACAATAAAATAGTCAGCGCAGCGCTGGGTGGACAGGGTCTACACCAAAGGTATAGGATTCCCAAATCCACCTTTGAGGGTTTCCAGGCTTGGGTTTTTATAGAGGTTTTATGTCTTTGGGCTAAAATTCCAAGCAGGTTCCATTCACCAAGTGTCTCTGATTGTCCAGTGAATGGATTTCCTGGCATGGAATAATAGAGTTAACTGGGGTCCGGGCAGAGCCTCCTCATATGCAAAGGAGATTCTGTATGTATTTCAACTTGTGTCATCAGAGCAGAGTAGTGGAATCCGGGCTGGCCCAGATGAGTATCTGGGCTGTGTTTCTCTCTTTTGTCATTTTTGATTGCTTCTTCCACCCCTGGTCTGACAGGTGGGGTGTTCAGGTCCGGTGGTGATTATCTTTTTGGAGTCTGTCTTTTTGCAACCTGATTGTTCCCCACAGAAATCCGTAGGGCGTCGCTTGGGTCCGGAGGTTGGTGATTCTCTGAGTCAGCTCTATTGTGTCTTTGATGGCCCTCATCTTGTCAGTTTTATCTGAGTAGATGGGTTTCCCCTGAGTTCGTTATCTTGGTTGTTGGTGGCAATCTGTCTTTTTCCAACAAGGGGTTTTTCGACCAGACCCGGAGCGGGGTTTTTTTTACATTTTAGATTTCACATTATTACAAACATATTTATTTTATATCTTTCCGAATTTTTAATACATGCAATAATTTATTACACTGTTGACCAGGCTGAGGGAGCCCCAGCCCCTGAGAACGTCACCGAGCGTGTTTTGTTTCCCTCTCAGAGCAAAACTCATGGCTGTTTGGGGTTTTTTTTCCCCTTTCTCTCCACGCATGGCTCAGGCAGCCCCTTCTCCTTCTGTCAGCCCATCTGTGGATGGGAGGGAGCACCTCCCTTCCCCACGGTGGCAGATGCCTCCTGAATTCCAGGGTGGAGCCCAGCCCTCCCCAGCGCCTGAGGGCTCTTGAACCCTGGCTGAGGTTTTGGTGAGGCAGCCTCGGGGAGGTTGGGAGTGTGAAATTCCGGGTGCTGAACTCAGCTGGAGTGGGTGCATCTGTCTCTGAGCCATTCCTGGTGAGGTCTGGGCATCACAGCCACCGTTCCTGGGGTTTAACAGAGCTGCTGCCCCATCTGGGCTCACTAGAACCCCCCTCACATCATATTTCTCACCCTCCTCAGCGCTAAAACCTTCCACAGTTCTAAATTTAAGCCAAGCCTAGCACAACTCACCCAGTGCCAGCGTCCTGAGCAGCACAGCAATGACACCAAAGGCTGAGCCCTGTGGGTACCATCCCCAGTTTATTTTCCAGGAATACCAGGAATACAACATTCCCGGGAAAATGCTTCCCTCCCAGGCACTCTCTGTGCTCTCCAGGGCTATGGAAACGCTTCCCTGCAGGAAGCAGGTGCCATATGGGTGTGTAGGCTCAATTAGCACATGCTGACAGATAGCAAGACACTTCAAAAAAAAAAAAAATTAAAAAGAAAAAAAAAAATCCCAAGCCTTGGCAAGCTGGGAAAGTTTCTCTATTGATTATGTCATGTTGCATCTTGTGGTGCCTTAACTTCGGAGGTTTGCTGGGAAAGAAAGGAAAAAAATCAGAGGAGAGATGGAAAGGAAAAGATGGAGAGGGCTCCTGAAGGAGGCAGAGGGATGGGAAGGAGCAGCAGAGCCGTGGAAGAGCTTCTTGCCAGGTTCCCCTGCCAAGGGTGGGCAAAGGCCCTTCCCGGAGCAGACGTTTTATTACTCACACATCTCTGACTGCCCAAACTGATCTTAAAGCACTTTGGCATGTCCCGAGGGTCATCAGGGATGGCTTCCTCCCTGCATCCATAATGGAACGGCTCTTAACCAAAATTAAACCGGAACGGCTTAACAGCTTCTGAAAATTGACAGATCCAAAAGAGCTGATTTCTTATTCTGCTCCTGCCCATACAATTAAAACAGGAGAAAACAGCAAGGTTTTCTTTCTGAAGTGCTGAGGAACCTTCAAAACTTCTCCAGGAGTCAGAAAAGAGCAGAATCCCCTCCCTGATAAAAGACCTGACCCCAGACACGGTGGCTGGTCTCTCCAGTTGGAAAATTTGGTTAGGGTGAGGAAAATGTTCATCCTCTGCTCTGTCACAGATGGATGAATCCCTAAATTCCTCCCAGCTGGAAGGAGCACAAGGGTTGTGTTGCTGATCCCAGTCAGTCTGGTGCGCCTTCCACAGCCAGGACCAGCTGGAGCTGGCATGGGACCCTTTCCCCACCTGGGGAACAACACAGGACCCTTTCCCTCCTGGAAAACAACATGGGATCTTTTCCCTCTTGGGGAACAACACAGGACCCTTTCCCTCCTGGAAAACAACATGGGATCTTTTCCCTCTTGGAGAACAACATGGGATCCTTTCTCTTCTGGGGAACAACACAGGACCCTTTCCCTCTTGGAAAACAACATGGGATCTTTTCCCTCTTGGGGAACAACACGGGACCCTTTCCCTCCTGGAAAACAACATGGGATCCTTTCTCTCCTGGGGAACAACACAGGACCCTTTCTCTCCTGGGAAACAATATGGGATCCTTTCCCTCTTGGAAAAAAATCACAGGATCCTTTCCCTCCTGGAAAACAACATGGAATCCTTTCTCTCCTGGGGAAAAACATGGGACCCTTTTCCTCTTAGAAAAAATCACAGGACCCTTCCCCTCCTGGAAAACAACAACCTGCCCCTCCAGACACAGGACTTTTTCCCCCTGGAAAACAACATGGAATCCTTTTTCTCCTGGGGAAAAACACAGGACCCTTTCTCTCCTGGGAAACAACATGGAATCCTTTCTCTTCTGGGGAACAACAACCTGCCCCTCCAGACACAGGACCCTTTCCCTCCTGGAAAACAACACGGGACCCTTTCCCTCCTGGAAATCAACACGGGACCCTTTCCCTCCTGGAAAACAACATGGGATCCTTTCCCTCCTGGAAATCAACATGGGACCCTTTCCCTCCTGGGGAACACCACCTGCCCCTGCAGGCACAGAGGGACAGAGCACAGCCCTTCCCAAGCCCACCTGTGTGGCTCAGAAATCCTCAGAACGGGCACCTGGAGCTCTCGGGGAAAGGTGGAAGGGTTCCTGAGACATGAATTGGGCGCCTTTTCATTGGGATAATAGCACAATAAGCTCTTTTTTTGTTGTTGTTGTTGTTTTTTTTCTGGGAGAGCCCCGCGCCTCTCAGCCCGTGAATTTACGGAATGCGAATTCTAAATTGTCGGGGAGGGAAGGCAGGAGCCGGGCAGCTGATGCAGCGAGGCAGGACAGAGCAGGGACACTGCAGCAGCTCAGGGCTCTGCATTCCTGACTCATCCAGCAGGAGCAAATGGAGGAAGTCACTGTGAAAACCCAGGAGGAATCAAATGCCACGGCAGCGATCTGATGAGCACAGATCATCAGATCTGTGCATCAGAAGCAGCTCCACGCCGCGGGGTTTTCCCATGGAATCTGCTCCTCCACACGTGGCACCTGCACAGGTGAGAACTGGAGGGTGACAAAAAGGGTTTTCCTCTCCCGCCTCTCTGTCAGACACAGGGGATAAAATGAAAGGATGAAACCCACGCGTAAATACCGAAACCAGGTAGAGAAAGGAAAGAAAACAACAAAGCCCAGCTGGCCCATCCCGTGCTGAAATGCCAGAATAAATAAAGCCTTGGAGGTGTTAATGGCCTTGTGACAGGATCACTGCGTGCCTGCAGGGAGCGAAGGGGAATTGTGCTGGAGTCCCAGGCACAGAAAATGTCCCTTCATCTGTGCCGACAGGCTCGGGCACTCGGGAGAACACTGGGTTTGACTTAACACCATGGAGAAGGCATCTAAAACTGAGCGGAGAAGGTGAATGTGTGAATTAGATAGAATGATGTTAAGTCACTGGGTGAAAAATACAGAATTTGAGATAGAGTAGTGGATAAGAGAGAAGATGGAAGTTCTTGGGTGCTGGTTTGTCTTTGCCTTTCTTCCTTCTTCTTCATGGTTTTGGGTGGTGTTGGGTGATTGGATGGAAAGGTACCAGTGTGGAACTGGTTATTGGGTTAAAAGTAAAAATAAATTAGTTGGCAGTTGATAATTGGATAGTTTATGCTTAAAAGGCCTTGTGGACAGAGCCCGAGGTCGCCATTTGTAGCTTGTTAGGTTAGTGTGTAATAAAAATGTCTGTAAAAACACAATACAGATGAGGTAAAATAAACATCTGAAATCTGAATGCAAAAACCCTCTCTCTGCTCGTCAATCCCGATCCTGGGGAAAACAACTGGACACTTTTGCATTTGATACCCCGGAGACTTTTACAGAATTGGATGTGGGAGAGGCACCTGCAGCCTCCCAGGCAGCCCTGCCCCACAGGCAGCAGCACCTGAGCCACCAGCTCGTCCCTCTGTGCTCCAAACAAACGTGGTGAGTTTGGTTTGTCCTGGATGGCGGGGGGGTGTGAGCAGCCGAGACTCAGTGTTCCCAGAGCACCTGAAGGGCTCTGTTTTACCAGGATGTCACCTCAGTGCTGAGTTACAGAGCTCTGGCTGTGGGGACATCAAAGCCCCGAGGAGGTTCAGTGTCCCTGCACAAAAGGTGCTGTTAAAACTACAAAGACTCAGCCACCTGTGGCCCCAAAACTCAGGAAAAATAGCTGGGGACTTGCTGATCAAACAGCAGCAGGGAGCAAGCCCCTGCTCTGCTCCTAAAATCAAGCTGGGAACCTCTCAGCCACCTTTACAGGAATTAATCCGAGGGAAAGGATTTGAAGATCAAGGAGTTGCCTCACATCTGATGGTGGGAACCAGTGACCTCTTCCAGCTTTGATGAAGGAGCAAAGGGGAGCCATCCCTGGCTGTTTGGAAGGGGCTGTGCAGGGAAATGGATTTCTCAGGTTGGACGAGCAGCAGGCACAGGGCAGAGCACGTTTCCAGAACGTTTCCCCAAACCTGCTGCAAAGCCTGTGGCAAGAACCTCGGTGCCACACGGGCTGTGAGGGATCTCTGCTGCAGCCCTGTCGCTCTCCCAGACGTGCCAGAAGCTCTCCCAGCTGGCACTCGGCTCCTTCCCCGCTCCCTGGTGCTGAGCAATGCACAGAAAAAGGGCTCAGACAGGAGCAGTTGTTTATCCCCGGGTGCAGCCTGAGCCTGGCTTCCCTGGCAGCTCCTTCCCACCGTGGTTTCTGTGCTCCACAGATGTTCCAGGGACGCCTCTTCCCCTCCTCAAGTGCCTGGCTGCACAGCTGGTCCCTGCACGGGCTTTGTCCCCCGGCTCTCCTGCTGTCACCGGCACAAGGGGCCTGCTCTCCTCCTCAAGCCCTCCCAGTTACTGCCCAACTCTCAAAATTAAGGTTATTTCCCTCCCTCCCCTGTGTCTGTGGGGTTTGTTTCCCCCCACAGATGTCAGAGCCTTCATCCCATTCCTGCTGCTGCACCATCTCCATCGATTCCACCTGCAGGAGAGGCTGGGGGAGGAACTTCCAGCAGGTTTTGGTGCGATGGCCTGGAGCAGAATTCCAGCGGGGCTGAGATTCAGCAGAACACCAGCATTCCAGTTATTTCCACAGAACAACAGCCACGGGGAACTCAGCAAGGAACAAGAAGTGGCGGGTGGTGCCTGCTCTGTGCAGACAGGAGATAATTCACCTCCCCCTGCCAGCCCCGACCTGAAACACTTCAAAAAGCGGTGTCAGACAAGAACGAGGTTTGATGGGATCAATTGTTTCCTTTCCCTGGGAGAATGTTAACTGAGATATAAAACAAAATTGTTGATTTAAGCAGCTGTGCACAAACCCTTGTGCTGTGCTGCATCAATAACTCTGGGATAAACCCAGCTCCTCTGCCACATTCGGTTACATCTTAATCATATCCCAAAAATACCAAATTCCTTCAATTTGGTTACGATTGAAAAGAAATCTATCAGAGGGGGATTTTCCTGACACGCAGCTCCAGGGCAGTAGATTTTTTAGGGATGTAATTATTCCAGCTCCTCATCACAGAGCCACAAATCCAACCTCCAAAAATTATCCTACACAAGGCCCACGGAATCCAGCTGATATTAAACATCAGCAGGGCTCCGTTACCAGTTTTTGGATCTGAACATGGTAATATCAGCTATTCCTCTTTTATATTAAAGCTGGATCTTTGGAGAGAATTCCTTCTCTTGGCAACACTGGTAAATGAGAACTCGCTGGAATTTTTCAGTCCCGCATCCACCGTGGATGAGATTATGATCTGCTCAACAATAACGGGAAAAAACTGAGAGAGACAAGAAGATTTGTTTTGGGAAAGACTTCCTTGTGTTCTCAGGGAAAAAAAAACACACAATGAACATGGAAAAATACATTTGGAATAACACATCGAGTCATCTTCCATGGGATGCAAGAATCTGGCTGGGTATTTGGGGAAGAACTGAATTTTGCACAGCAAACTAACACCAAAAAACCCCTGCTTTGGGTATCTGTGAGCAGCCTTCCCTTGGAAAATGTAAATCATAAATTTCCCTGCTTTCCCAGCAAGCAAAGTTCTGTAAACCAGGCTTACCTTCAGCTTTAAATGAATGTTTACACTGATAAGTAAATTGAAAATTACATCTCCTGCATGCATTACCCACGCTAATTCCACAGCCCTGGCTGCAAATATTGACAGAGCTCTAACTCATTCATTAGCCCAGATACTTACAAATCATTTGGATACCCCCAGTTTATGTCAGCTGCATTTTCCATGCTGGCATCAGGCACAGAAGGGCAGCAAAGCACCTCCACTCCAGCAATTCTGCTCCAAATTCCCAGGGCAGGAAGGTGGTTGTGGGTGTGAAGATGGAGATTTAACTAATCCTGGCAGCTCATGGAGCTGCTGTTTCCCACCTTCCCCCAAAAGCAGCTGCTCCTTCCCATTCCTGACCTTCCCCCAGCCCATTTGGATTCACTGGAAGCACAAACAGGGAATTTGGGGCAATAAACTGAGAAGCTGCTGAAGGAAACAGAATGGTTGAGGGTGGAAAAGACCTCGAGGATCACTGAGTCACCAAGGTCACCACCAACCCCTGTCCCCAGGTGCCACATCCAGGGGGTTTCTGGTCACTTCCAGGGATGGGGACTCCACCAGCTGCACAGCCAGGGCTGGGCAGGTTCAGAAACTTGCACTAATCAAACTAATTGCAGAAGGAATGGATTCAATGTGGCACCAGGAGATGTGGCTGTATTAAATTCTGGGAGCTGTCACTTTTAGGGATCCACTGGATCTGTTCCCTCCTGGAACAAGACTGGGATGTTCTTGCTCCCCACAAGCAGCACTTGGGTTTTTCCAGGCTCCAAGTGTTTTACTGAGAGCTCTCTCCCAGAGCAGCGCCAGCACCTCCACTGCAAGCCAGGATTGGATTCCACATAAAACTCCACATAAAATTCCACATAAAAGCAGGGATGTGCTGTAATGCTGACTACAGACACACAGGGGGTAATCCTCGCTCGTTTATAAACTGGTTGTATTTTAAAAAGTGTATTTATTACCATAAAATCCTAGAATATCCCGAGCTGGAAGGGACCCTCAAGGATCATCAGAGGGAATTGTTACAGGTGCTCTCAAAACCCCAGAGGTCAGAGGATGTTTAACAGTATTTCTGAACTGAATAGATGATTCAATGATATGCTCAATGTTGGCCATTCTTTCTGCTATAATCTCCATTTTTTAAGGGTAAAAGCACCTTAAACAGGTCAGGTACTGTACCACAGTATCAAAAATGAAATAATCACCACACCCCCCCAAAATCTTCCCAGTTCTCTCATCAAACTGCTTGGGCAAAAATGAGTTTTAGTTGATTTGGGTTTATTTCTTAACCTTTTGGCCACTTGAGGCAGGAAGTTTGAGCATCACAACTCCCAGAACCAGCAGAGAGAGGGAAAAACTGGGATTTTCTCATGGACAGGGCAGGACATTTCACTGCCCAACGTTTCACTGCCACTTCTCAGAGAAACATTTAAAGATCTCTGTAAACTCACCCTTGAGGATAAAATAAACGAGTTTAGGCTCCCCCAAGAATGCTCAGCATAAAGTTTACCACAAAGTAAAAGCCAATATTAAAAATAATTACAAACATTTGATGGGCACAATGGAAAGAGCCCAGAAAAGAGCTGCTGACATTTCTTTAGGATTCTTTCAGAGCTAAACTTGCAGTAGCCATTGATTTTTTGTTTTCTTCACAAGTATAGATATATTATTTAATATAACCCAACAGTTTGTAAACCAACTTTCTTGTGCTTCTGAAATATTGATGGCTTTTAGAAGGTTGGAAACTTGACTTGAAAAAAACTCAGTTCCACAGACAAGGTCCAAATCTATACAAAAGCAAAAAAAACCAACCCCAAAGAACAACCCCAAACCATATTTTTCTTAACCGTTGCTTTTTATGGGTTTTAAAAGCTGACATTCATCAAGCTCTTCCTAAAAATAAAATCCCCCCAAACCCAACATGTTTTTCCTTTCCCTTGTTTAAATGGACTTGTTGTCTTTTCCACAACTTTACTTCTTACTGGTTCAAAAATCTTCATTTTAGGTCTTTTTAATTGAATAACTTCACTCCTGCTCTGGCCCGAAAATCAATTGCTTCAGAGAATACACCAAAAAGTTTTGGTCTAAACAACTCTCAATAATCCTGACACAAAGGCTTTTACAACATTTCCATTTTTTCACAGGAACAGAGAAGTTTTTGCAGGGAAGGATTCCACTGTGCTGCTATTTACTCTAAAACAACCACTAATATTCCAATATAAGTATTCCTAGCCAGGATTCCAGCCCTGGGATGGTTACAGAGCTGGGATTCACCAAAAAATCCAAATATTGAGCTCTCCTGGGGTCCCCCTCCCTCTCAAATTGCTCATGGGACACTGGAGAGCCCCTGAACAAGGCATTTATTATAAAAGAAATATAAATTATTGGGGTTTAACAACACTCTCCAGTTGCTGGTGTTGCCAACCAGTTTTCTCAAAGGGTTTTCTGCAGTTTGAAGAGTGAGGCCAGGGCTACACAAATCCCACCCAAAAAACTCCCAGCGTAAACCAAGGTCACCAAAATCCCACCTGAAAATTCCCACAAACGAACCAGGGCTAAACAAATCCACCCCCAGAATTCCCCAGAGCAAAGCAGGGCTGAAAATCTGCAGGAATTCCGTGTGCCTGTCATGCAAACGAGAGGGAAAAGCTGCTGCTGCTGCTTTCCATGGATGCCCCCACATCGTTTAATTTCAGGGAAACTGAGGCAGTGAGCGCTGAAGAGGCAGAACTTGGAGGGAAAACACAAAATTTGACGGATTTAGCTTCTGGAAGAAAAAAGGGGAGGATAAGCGGAGTTTATAGCACAAATCCCAGCTGCTCTGGGCCTTTCCACCCCTTCCAATCCACCTCTGTGAAAACAAAGTGTTTTCAGCCACGGGCACGGGGCAGGTTCAGGATCCACCTGCTCCCAGCCTCGCTCCCTGTGGAATCACCACACCTATGGATCACCAGCTGCTCCTTGCAGCAGGGTTTTCCTCACCTGGCACATCAAAAAAGCTGCTAAAAAATACAGCTTTGCATTCAGCCACGCTGCTCCTGCCCGGCCTGGCCAGCTCTGCCCTGGCTGCTGCCCAAAATCCACTCTGTGCACAAAAAATGAGAAGAAGCATCACATAAAAGTGGAGGGTCAGCTTTTAAAACCCACCCTGAAGGGTTCAAAAAACAAGCAGAGCTGGCACTTCATGACAGGATTCATGGGCAGGGTGGGATTTGTTCAAATGCTGGACTTGGAGGCCTATTCCAGCTTTAATGATGCAATGATAAGGTTCCTGCTGGGGTGAAAACTCACATCCCTCTTTTAACCTTATCCCAAAATAAAAAACTGGTGTAAAGGCCCTCTGGACATGATGCCAATGAGAGGTTTTTCCTTTGCTGCCAGCAGCTTTCCTCCCTAAATTCCCACACTGTGTCTGGTTGCTAAATTCAGACCTGTGCCTGTATTTTCCTGCACTTCTGCAGCTATAAACTGATTTTCTGCCTGATGGACACAGACAGAAATTCCCTGAACGTGGGGCTCGAGAGCTGAGCAGCTCCAACCTTAACGAGGTGTTCCCAGCACCAGGTCCTGTGCAGCTTTAACAAGCAGCCCTTTATCATCTCCATCAATTAATTTAACTCTGAGCCTTCTGATGCTACAGACCAGGCTTGTTTTACTTCATCTACATCTCTATCGACCTGTCTGTCATTTGCATTATTTATCAAAGCCAGGCAGAGCGTGCAGAGCTCCACCAAAAAGCTGCTAAAACAGCCAGGCCCTGCCCAGAAAAGCTGCTCTTTTAAAAATACAAGGTTTGACATGAGGGGAAGGGCAGGTGTGGCACAGAGCAGGTGCTGGGCACGACAAATTCCCTGTTTTTCGGTGTAATACACTCATCATCTCAGGGATGCTGAGGAGGAAGGGATGGTTCCCTGCAGGGTTTCCTGAAGCTTTTTCAGCTTTTGAACTCATTTCCTTGCCTGAAATACCTGACATTTCCTGCGGGTGCTGCCCAGGCCTATCAGGGGAGGTTTGCTCTCTGTGCTTATTGCAGCAGGAGGCTGAAAAGGCCCAGAGATAAATCACAGCAGCCCCCAGGGTGGGGTTTCCAGAAGGTTTGACACAAATCCCACCCCAAAATTCCCAACAAAGCAGGGGTGCAAAAATCCCACCCCAAAATTCCCAACAAAGCAGGGGTGCAAAAAATCCCACCCCAAAATTCCCAACAAAGCAGGGATGCAAAAATCACACCCCGAAAATTCCCACAAACAAACCTGGGCTGCAAGAATCACTCCTGAAAATTCCTGAGAGTAAACAAGGGCTACACAAATCCCACCCCCATATTCCCAACAAAGCAGGGATACAAAAATCCCACCCGGAAAATTCCAACAGACAAACCATGGCTACACAATTCCCTCCTGAAAATTCCTGAGAGTAAACAAGGGCTACACAAATCCCACCCCAAAATTCCCACAAGCAAAGCGGGGCTGCAAAAATCCCACTCGAAAATTCCCAACAAGGCAGGGCTACACAAATCCCACCCCAAAATTCTCACCCCAAAATTCTCATCCCAGGGCTTACACAAATCCCACATGAAAATTCCCTGGAGTAAAATGGGATGACCAAACCCTACCTGGAAATTTCTCACAGTAAAATGGGGCTACAGAAATCTGGCCTGGAAATTCCTGCAGACAAAAGACACCTACACAATTCCACCTGAAAATTCCCAAGAGTAAACCAGGGATACAAAAATCCCACCTGAAAATTCCCAAGAGTAAACCAGGGATATGCAAATCCCACCTGAAAATTCCCAAGAGTAAACCAGGGATACGCAAATCCCACCTGAAAATTCCCAAGAGTAAACCAGAGCTAAACAAATTCCACCCAAAAATTCCCACACTCAAATTCCACCTGAAAATTCCCACAGAACAACCAGGGCTACACAAATCCCACCCAGAAATTCCCTAACACAAAACAGGGCTACACAAAATTCCCTTTTTCAAAGCCATTTCATTTTGATTCAATCATTAACTAAAATCTTTATTAAATGGGAACAAAACATCAGTTCCCTGACCCCAGCCCAAAGATCCTGGAGTGAATGTCCAGGTGTGCTGCTTTCTACTCTGGTATCCTCTTCTTGATAGCAGCTGATGGATTTTAATTTATTTATCCATCTTCACCAGGGCATTACCACATCTCTGAATGTTTCTATCACCCATTAAATAAAAACTAAACCCACTTTAAATAACTTTAATAACTTCTTACATCTTAAGAAACCTGTGTAAAAACAATAAGCAGAGAGGGATGGCCACTTTACAATACCAAACTAGTGCAAGTTATTTTCATTTCCACAGCTCTAAACCCAGCTCCAGTTTGAACTTGAATGAGTTTAAGCACCAAGAGCCCTCACACTGATCCACTGGACCAGAATGAAATTCAAGCACTACTTCAAAGCTTATTTGCATAGAGAAATATAAACCAGGAGGCATTTGCATCTCACCAGGGGCAACCTCAGCTCCTTAAAAATTCCCATCTCTTCATTTTCGTTGATTTTAGAAGGGGAAGGAGGCGACCAGAGTTCCCCAAGAAGAGCAAGGAGCTCGTGATGAGCTCCAGATGAAGGGATTCAACCACTAAACCAAGCCTGGAACCGCTCACTTGGGTCTTAAAAACGCTGCTGCAAATTTGGGGCATTTCTTTTTAATCAATATAAAACCCCTTTGGTAAGGCAATTTTAAACTTTTTTTTTAAACATGTGTGGATAATCCAGTTTGTAAAGAATGTTTTCTAAGACCTCCAAGGTGCTCTGGAAAGCACAGGATGGGCTTAAACCATTCCCAGCTTTCCAGAGGGCTCAGCACCTCTGTGAGATTCACTCTGAGGGTTCACGCTCGGCGTTTCCAGCTCCTCTGAATCATGGACAGGTTGGAGAGAGCCTGGAGGAGGCCCCAGGAGGATCAGAGGGATGGAGGAAAGGCTGGGAGGGTTGGGATTGTTCACCTGGAGTGGGTGACCTCAGGGGTGACCTCATTGTGGCCTTCAAGGACCTGATGGAGCTGCAGGAAACATGGAGAGAGAATATTTCCAAGGGCCTGGAGTGCCAGGACACAGGGAACTGTTTCCTATGGCCAGAGGGCAGGGATGGATGAGATATTGGGAAGGAATTCCTGGCTTGGAGGGTGGGGAGGGGCTGGGATGGAGTTCCCAGAGGAGCTGGGGCTGCCCCTGGATCCCTGGGAGTGTCCAAGGCCAGGTTGGGATAATCAGGGACAGTGGAGGTGTCCCTGCCATGGCAGGGGTGGCATTGGGTGGGATTTCAGGTCCTTCCCACCCAAACCATTCCAGGATTCCATGATTTCATCTTGCAGGGAGAGCAGAGGGAGGGAACAGCTAATTCCTGGAGACACTCAGGAATATCCTGCCAATCCCAATCCTGCTTCAATGAGTCTTCAAGGAAGATGCACAAACCAGGGACAGATCCAGCTCTGGACAGAACCAGGACTGTGAACACGCAGGCCTGGCCCCAGCCCAAGCAGAAATTCCAGCCCAAGCAGGAATTCCAACCCAAGCAGGAATTCCAGCCCAAGCAGGAATTCCAGCCCCTTGAGCCCGGGGCTGGAGAGAAAGTGAACTGTAAGTCATTCCCAAGGCACTTGCAGATAAGGCCTAAACTAATTAATATCAGAATTATTGATGCACAGCAAATATTTTGCAACTAATTTATCTGAAACTCTGCCACCACTTCCCATTTCCCAGCATTGATTTATAAATCATTGAATAAACAGTGGCATGTCCAATAAATACTTTATGAATGTTTGCCAGCCATTTATCTTACATAATATGATATAAATACATTGCAAATACCACAATGTTTGAGGAGACTGTTTATAAATTACAACTTGAATATCATCAACAGTTTATAGGAGTGTTGCTCCCTTTGTCCAACACAAGGAATTTAAAAGGGATTTTCTAACCCAGGCCATTCTATGATTTTATGACAAGATTTTATGATGTATTTTACTGTAAATTATTGCAACCACATTTTCTATCCCAGCAGAACACTGACATCACCGTATCTGCCAACCTGCCCTCTCTTTCAACCCAAAATCCCAGGAGGATTTGGGAGGAAAATGCTTTCTTTTCCCTCCCTCATCAGCCTCTCAAGATGCCCTGGATCCCGCTGTTCTGAGCACGCCCTTTTAGCAAGGAGAGCCCTCCAGAGCGCTGGGGAGCCCGAGGCGCTGATTGAAAGTCACGAGCTGCTGGAGTTTGTGCCTTATCAACTTGATTTTCCTCTGCCTTTTTAATACACAAAACATCACTGGGGGGTAGCAGGGGAGGGGGGTCAGGCACAGAGGCCTGGTTTGACTTTGTCACCGATTCCTGTCTTGCTGGCACCAGCAGCTGTCACTGAGAGGAAGCTTGCAAAGAGCTGGGTTTAATCCCAGAATCACCGGCTTGGAAGAGACCTTTAAGATCCAGTCCAATCCAGCCCTAACACCTCAACTCATCCACGGCACCCAGTGCCACATCCTGGCTTTTCATCCACACATCCAGGGATGGCGATTTCCTCACCTCCCTGGACAGACCATTCCAGTACTTTAACACCCTTTCTGTAAAAATCTTTTTCCTAACATCCAGCCTAAATTTCCCTTGGTGCAGCTTCAGACTGTGTCCCCTCGTTGTTCAAGGCTGGGCCTTGAAAAGCTCCCAGTTAGAGCCAGGGAGGAATGGAAAAGCTAAATGTATTCCAGAAGGCCCCCAGTAAAGCAAGGGCTCCACACAGGGGAGGCAGCAGGACCCCCGAGCTCCTGCAATGCCACTGCTCCACCTTTTTTCCTCAGAGTCCACAGGAATGGCACAGGGACAGGATCTGCTCCCTGGCCAGGGGCAGCTGATCACCTGCATCACACCTGGCTGACAGGAGGTCACTCCTGACTACTCAAGGCTGCCTTGCAGAAGCTGCTGCCAAGATTGGAATGACTCTCTTCCTTTCCTGCCCAGCTCTGGATAAATCCTGGAGGAAAAAAAGACCCAGAAATTACTAAAAGAAGCACAAACAAATTTGGCAGTTTAATTATAGTTATTTAGGGAACTTCTCTTACCTGTAGCTCAGTCCTACAACTTTGATAAACATTAAATTATATAAAGATATTGCCCAATTAATTGTTAAATTCACGTAAATAATTCATGGGATCACAGAATCCTGGAGTTTGAGTTGGAAGGACCTTAAAGCCCACCCAGTGCCACCCCTGCCATGGCAGGGACAGCTCCCACTGTCCCAGGCTGCTCCAGCCTGGCCTTGGGCACTTCCAGGGATCCAGGGACAGCCACAGCTCCTCTGGGAATTCCATCCCAGCCCCTCCCCACCTTCCCAGGGAGGAATTCCTTCCCAAAATCCCACCCCACCCTGCCCTCTGGCATTCATGACAGCCATTCCCTGTGTCCTGTCCCTCCACCCCTCAAAACCATCTCTCCTGGAAGGTGCAGTGAGGTGACCCCACAGTTTCTCTTCTCCAGGCTGACCAATCCCAAAGAATTCCCGGTGTCCCAGAGGCACTGGAGCTCTCCTGCCCTGGGAGGCAGCAGGCGATGCTCACACCCATCTGCAGCTCCCCGGGGCTCTGGGAGTGCTGGGGAGCACCGGGAGCTCTGCGGCACAGCCCTGCCTCAGACACTGTGTTAGGAACGGCCAAGTGACGACACAGACTCCAGCTTTGGTTGTAAAAGAAGCCAGTTTTATTCTTCCAGAGATTCTTTTATTGACAGCTCTGACAAGGTCTGGTAAGGTGAAACTTTCACTGGTTATCAAAACAACACATCACCACCGTTAGACAATTAGGACCAACATCCATTGACCATTTCCTACAAGGAAACAAGGAACAAATGCCACCTGCAAAGGCTGCTTTCCTTCTCCAAGGACTGTTTGGACTCCTCCTTACGATTTCTCAGGCCAGAGTGAGAAAGTTGTGCGCTTGACTTTCCCACAGGCTCAAACTAGCGCCTGAAGCCTAAAAATCTCTTTATTTGACTGTTATCAATTCCCACAGGACGCGGTTTGGTCTTACCAGCCTGTCCCAGCACAACCATGGTGTGACACAGTGCTGGAGTCCCAGGCTGGGTGACCACACCAAGTGTGGGGAACAGCCCCTGAATTCAGCAGCAGGAGCTGAACCTTAGAGCTGCTGCTGAACAGCACGGTGTAGCTGACAGCGCAAGGAAGGGGCAAAGGATGAGGAGGAGACGCTCTGCACGACTTCCAGGACCCAGTTTATCCGCTGGGAGTCAGGGACAAAAAGCCCTGAGCAGCGCCATGCTCTGGTTTAAATACAGAGAGGTGCAGGGGGCAGATAAAAACTTTTACCCAATCAGGGACCAACATGGGAGGAGCAGGAGGCGGGGATTACAATACAGGGACCAATAAGGATGAGGGGGAGGAGAAAACAGATCACATGGGCCAATGGGACATGGAAGATTAAAGGAGTGACAGAGGGGTGGGGCAATCAGGGATTGGCCCAACTGGGGATTGACAGGGAAGGGTCTGGAAGAAGGGGCGGGGTTACAGTGACAGGCAGGGAAGGTTCTGGAATAAGGGGTTGGGCCACAATGATAGGCAGCATAGGTGGGGCTACAACTTGGGGGCAAACCAACTCTGGGGGAACATAGGAACAAACCATTAACTGCACAACCATAAATTAACTAACTATTAAAATAAACACACACCCCAACAGTGGCAGGGCTGGGATGTGTCCCCTGGCCCCAGTGAGGACTGGCAGCATTCCCTGCTGGGACTGGTTTACTCTGAGCTCCCCACGCTGTATTAAATCCCAGCAGTAGGGCCCCAAGGCCAGGGATGGGCACCAAGTGCTGCTGGAGTGACTGCACAGAGCAAAGGAGGGAAATTCCATATTTTACTCCACTTGGGTAAAAGTGGAGTAAAATACTCCCACTCCCAGCTCTGCTCTGAGTTCCAATTTCCTTACTGAGATTTTCTGTTTAAGTCTTTTAAAGAATGGGGCAGCTGGGGGTTTTTAATCAGAGAATCGTAGAATTGTTGGGGCTGGAAGGGACTGGAAAAATCCATTTCCAATGTCCTGCACGTACATCTGCCACTGTCTGAGGTTGCTCCAAACCCCATCCAACCTATCCTCGGATACCTCCAGGGATGGAGCAGCCACAGCTTCTCCCACAAAAGGGGATGGTTTATTCTTATTTTTAATTTATTCTTATCTTTGTCATACTGATAATGACACTTTTTAAAATCAAGATAATCAAATCTCATCTTCCCAGTGATGAGCAGGATCTCTGGGGATCAGAACGTTTCCTGCTCTTGCCCTGAGGAATGGGTGGTGTGTCCCTGAAATCTGCTTTCCTCCATTTTCTGGGGATCAAGGAAAGATTTTAATTCCTGCCCTCCAACGAGCCCAAACTCCAAGTCACTCTGAGCCTTCTTTATTGCTCTCACTCTTATGAGGAAGGCATTAATATCAGACAGGTAATTTATTTTTCTTAATTTAAGGCAAGGTTCCAGCTTGATGGACTCGCAGCCCCACCAACCCCCCCTCTTTTCTACAGCTTTAAAAAAGTGACAAGTGACATTTAAAGGAGCCAAAACCACCTAAAAATTAATAACTTTCAATACACACTACATTAGAGCCTTAAATCTTCATGCAGCTTGAAAATATCTATAAAAGCACTAGATTTGCCATGGCCAACGTGCCAAATTCCTTCAGGGACTTTTTCCAGTGGGGAGTCAGGATGAAATTGTGTTTATCAATCTTTGGAACACTTGCAATTCATTACTGAAAAGGGCAGCTCATTCCAAAAGATTTTTAAATCTCACAGCAAAATATTGCCAGCCTTGGAAATAACTCGGAGCAGGAGAAGTGCTGGGACAGGCTCTGGGATGCAGATCCCACCTCAGCACTCCCAGGACAGGGGAATTTCGGTGCCCCATGGACATTTGCAAGGTGACTATGAGTGAGGGAGAAATGCAGCATCTGATTCTCCCCCAAATCTTTGAGAATCTATTATTTAGACCCATCAGTTGTTGGTTTTTTGGGGTTTTTTTTTGCAAAATATGAAGTTTACAGCTTTGATTTGAAGCTCAGCAGCTTCTCTGGGGGTTCTGTGACCTCCAAGATGCCACCAAAGCCACCATTCACCAGCGAGGTCCCTTCATTAACTCCCCTTTTGCTGTTTGCTGGGAGAGGAATCCCTGGGAACACCCTCAAAGTTTAATTTTTAATTTTTAGGTCTTACCTGGAGATCTGTTGAGTTTCTCCATTCTCCCTTGCAGAGCAGCCACTTCCCTCAGCAGAGCTGTGTGGAGTAGAACTCTGAGGAGAGTTTGGGCATGGTCTGAAGCTGAAGGTGCAACAGAACCACGTGAATCCAGGAACTGAGACTTTAAAAAGAGCACAAAAATTACAAAGCTCATAACAAAACACATCAATCTTGGCTTTTGGCATTATGGCCAGAAAGCAAATTTTTTATAAATTTCTTTGGTTTTAATTTCAGGCAGGAGAGTTAAAATTTGGATTTTTGTAAAATCTGAAGCCCCACATCAGCTTGTGAAGAGCCCTTTTGATCTGACCACCTGAGCTCAGCCCAATGGCTTCTGATTTGATCAAAAGAAATCCAGGACACAATTTTTTGGCTCTTCCAGACCTTTAGCACTTGAGGAAGGTTTATCTTCATGCCTTGAACTCATTCTTGGAGCATTTTCTCCTTAATTTTTAAGGATACAAACAGAAGTTAGGGGCTTCTTACCCAAACTGCCGTCAGGGTATAAATAGAGGAAACCCAGCAACATTTCAGGCAGAAAAACATGAATTTACCCAGAGACTGTGCCCACAGGAGTTTATTTTGTTCCCACAATTCCCACTAATTGCCAAGAAAATCTGTAATCTAATGTCAGATACAAACATCCTCCAAATCAATGCTAAAATTAGGTTATTTTGAAATACGGAAATAAAAAAGGGGGAGTTTGTTTAATTTTACCTTCTCTTTCAGTGGCTTTTCCCAGAGCACAAGGGGAAGTTGCATTCAGGAAGATTATAAATGAAATTAAAAAATAAACAATATGTTCTCCAATATCCACATGCCCAGCAGGTGGGGGGTTAAGGAAAAAAGACACCGAGACCAGAAACATTCCTGGGTGACATTTCCTTCCCCAGTCCTGGCAGATGCAGAACAATCCTCTCAAAAATTATACCAGGATTTTACAATTGCTTTTAATGATCCTTACAATAAAAATATTTCCATTCTCATCTTTCAGGAGCACGGGAATGCTGTTCTCCTTTGGATGTTTATTGGAATGCATCCTCCTGCTGACCTGGAGCCTCCAGGAGTGGCTGGGAGCTCTTCCATTTTCAGCTGCATGGGTCAGTGTTTTGAACTCCGTTTGAAGGGAACTCGTGTTTGGAGCAGCCTTTTCCCTCCATCCATGGCACTGCCAAGGCTGACAGATCTCAGGAGATCTGATCTGGAAATTCCTCACCTGGATTTCCACTCGATTATCTTTTCATTTCCTGCCCAACACTTAATTGTAAATGCATTTAAATCCATGCATCAAGTTCACTCCGTGTGTCTGCGTTTCCCTGCCTAGCCCAGCACATCCATCCCCGTCCTTCCTTGCCTTTCAGGGAAAAATAAATCAGTTTTCCAGGTGAGAAACACAGGAGACAATATGATATTGTATCTATGAGACAGCACTCAGCCCTTGCAGGAATTCATTAAGCCTCATGTATTTCACATAACACACCCAAATAAATACCTGAAATGATCATCAAATTCAATCTGTCCTAAACTTTGTCCATGTGCTATTCCCCCTTCAGGTAAAAGCTCATCCCTTGCATTCTAATCTGAGTTGGTTTAGCTCCAGCTCAGGTTTGCAAATGAAAAAACTCATTTCTGATTAAAATCCCAACTTTTAGTTAAAAAAAAATGTTATTTTCCTTCTCTTCCCCTCCCACAGCCCCCAAACCACCTCTTTTTTTTAGACAAACCAAATAAATTGAGCTTCTCCAGACTCAGATTTTTAAAATTCAGAACAATTCCCTGGTTTCCTTCCAAGATGGGAGAAACAGGGCCCAGCACCATCCCCTGTCTCCACGGGATCCCCGTGTCACACACCCAGAGAAATCATTCAAACAGTAGCTTGGCTGTGGTGTCCCAACCACAAAATAATATGTTTATTTTTTTTCCACCACTTTTTTTTTTTGTTTGTTTGTTTGTTTGTCGTTGTCATTTTATTGATAAAAACTACACAAAAACTAACTGATCATAATAATTAATTAAAAAAAAACCAAACCAAAACCAAAACCCAAACCGAAAAACAACGTTACACATTCTGCTGTGTTTTAGAAATTGTGTCAGCCAGTGAGTTGCACTAAATGCTCTTTAAAATATTTTCCTTCTGATCCATTTCAAGCACTTCACTTCCATTTTGGTTCCCAAACGTCCATGAATTTTGCTTAACAAGCACCACTGGCTTGGAAATCTGAGTCGTGACTCCGTTGCAGTATTTTCCCCTTTTTTTTAGAGCCCGAAAAGGAATTAGAGTGTCAACAATGAAGCACAATGAAGATAAAAAATCAAAAGCCCCCTCCATAGTGTACAGCCTGTGTCTTAAATGTACATGCACCCGAGTTTCTTTGTTTCTGCTGCATCAATTGCCAAGGTCCTTTTGGTTCAACATAAGCTTTAATGCCCATGTCTGAAGGTTGAAATATTAACGTTCGACCACTTAAAAAACAACCAAAAAAAAAACCCAAACAAAACCCCAACCATAAAAACCAACCCCCAAAAGGAAAAAAGAAAATATAGAGCTATCTTTTGTTGGTTTAAAAAGAACAAAAATAGTCAACGGATCTTTGTAATAAACACTTAATAAGGGAACATGGCTGACCCTCCCCAGAGCCTTGCCCTCCCCACCCCGTTTATTTTTACCTGTGGTTCTCCTTCCCTGGAACCGTGCAATGTAGAAAAATCAAATATACAAACAAAACTCTTAATCCATCCCTTTATGTAGCTAGAGTGAAATCTATTTGTTGTTGTTGTTGTTGTTGCTGTTGTTCTTTTTAATAAGAACTCGACAATCTCTCTCTTTAATATTTACACTGAGGAATTTGTTTGAAAGTTTAAAGCAAAGAAAATCCTGAAGTTCTCCGCGCGCCTTCTGCACGCCGGCGTTCCCGGAGGCCGCGGCCATCCCCTGCCCTCGGAACATCTGGAATGGTGGGGTTGGAACGCCTTGCCTGGTCTCTTCCCAGACGAAAGGTCCCTCCCAGAGCTGTCCCCCGGAGGCGCCCCGCGTTAGTTGGGTATTCTCTCGATGTAGATGGCGGGGGCGGCGGAGCGCGCGATGGTGGCGATGAAGCTGTGGTCGCGGCCCAGGTCCAGGTTGGAGGTCTCCACCTGCTCCCGGGACACCGTCTCGTAGCCCTTGTTCACGTGGAGGGGCTTGTGGGCCTGGCAGTAGCCGATGACGGGCTGGTCGTAGCTGTAGTAGGGTAAAGTCTTCATGTGGTGAGGGACCTGCACCAAGAACGGGACCAAAGAACAGCAACTGTCAGCACCGGGCTGAGCCTCGTGTTCATGCAGCATCACCAGCAATCCCAACACAGCCTCAATCCCCCGGGATCAGCCCACAGGAGAAACCCCTGAGAGTTCCCGGCTCCCTGCAGCACATTTGGGTCCCTCTGGAGCAGCGCTGCCAGGCTGGGAGAGCTGTGGGTGCTCAGCCTGGAGGAGGAAATGCTCCAGGGGGATCTTAGAGCTCCTTCCAGTGCCTCAAGGGGCTGATGAAAAGGAGGGAGAGGGACTTTTTCTATGGACAGTGGTTTTACACTGCCAGAGGGCACAGTTAGGTGGGATATTGGGAAGGAATTCTTCCCTGTGAGGGTGTGAGGGGCTGGGATGGAATTCCCAGAGCAGCTGTGGCTACCCTTGGATCCCTGGAAGTGCCCGAGGCCAGGTTGGAGCCGCCTGGGATAGTGGAAGGTGTCCCTGTCATGGCAGGGGGTGGAATGGGATGATTTTAAGCTCCCTCCCAACCCAAACCATTCCAGGATTCCATGATCTGTGTCCCCACTCCCAGATGGATCTCCTTCCCGCCTGGCAGTGCTGGAGCTGGAGCAGAGGGAGCTGCTCTCCCTCCTCTCTCCCCAGTTTGTGGGCAGATGATCAAACTGCTCGATTCTGACTCTTTGGAATGACCCAGTCTGAAAAACAAACCAAGGAGTTTGTAAACCCAGCAGCTTCCAGAAATTTTCCCTTTTTTCCAATGCTGGGAAAGGCTCTGAGGGTTTCTGGAGTGCCCAGACCAGCCTGGGAATGTCAAAGGCAGAGCCAGCTGGCAGCGGGGGTGGAGCCAGCACAGCTGGAACAGGGGTTTATTCCTTGGTGCCAGCACAGCTGGAACATCTGTTTATTGCTTCCAGGACAAAGCTGCTCACCCAAGGTCACGATTCCTGGCGTTCTTTATCTTCCAACTCCCCCAAGCCAAACACTGTCAAAGCAGCTCCACTGCTGCTCACCAGAGCTGAGCACATCCACACCTTGCACAAATGTATTTCCAAACCCTGCCAGATCCATCCTGAATCCCAGCTCTTCCTTATGTAAATCCTCAGAAACTGCCAGGCCCCCACCTGCATTTTTTTTATTTTTTTTTCCCCCTTCCATAAATATTCTACGCTTGCAAATGTTAATCCTACGACTAAATATGATTTATGGCACAACATCAGATACAAATCTTTGCAGATAATTTTATCATCTGCAAGAGATGAGCTGATCAAGTTGAAAGAAATATGCTCTGAGGGAGAAAAACACATGCGGCAGGAGAGAGAGAGGCGAGAGTTGATTCTAACGCTGCCAGCAAACCTGAGCTCATTATAGCTGGAGATATCCTACACATAATCCAATCTTGGAACAAATGCCTTTTGATTTTCCAGGCTGAACTTTAAGTGAAGACCACAGAGCTAATTTCTCCCAAATTTTCATTGCTTGGTGCACTTCATCCCAAAAAAGCATGGAAAAAGCAAAGGCATTAAGGCTAATTGGGAAGTTTTGCAGGGTCAGGGTTCCTCTTGATGTGGATTCCCTGCAGAACGCTGGAGAGATCCCAAAATCCTTCCAAGAGCTGGAATTCAGCTGAAAATATGATCTGACATGCCAGCTGAGTGGCAGGGATGTGGAGGACAAGCTGCTGGGCAGAATTTGATGGGACAACTGTGCTCACTTGTGGATTCACAAGAACCCAGATCTCCCCTGGATAGAGCAATATCCGTGCCAGTCCCTGTCAGGGCTGAGTTTGGCCTCAGCTTTCAGGCATTTATGATTTCATAAAAGCCAAGGACTGTTTGTGTTCTGGAGAGCTGAAGGATGGAGGTCCTGGCACGGCAGCAATAACACACAGCCCATTAAACACCTGAGGCCTGGCTGCGAGCTCCAAACGGGAGTCAAAGGGACCAGGATTGCCACAACATCCCTAAAAAGCGATAAACAAGGGGTTTTCCAGCCCTTTTCCAGTGGCTTTATGGAATCTCTTACTAATTTTCACTTCCAAGGTCTGTGCCCATACAAATCACAGCAGTAGGGGCGGAGAGAGGGTGGGTATTCTTTATCAGCATCACAAATAAAACAAAAGAGTTTTAACAGGTTAATTTGCAGGTTAAATAAAATCAGGATGCTGCAGGTTAATTTGCAGAGCATTTTTGGGATAATGAGGCCCAGCAAGGGGTTCTCAGGCCTGGCTCTCAGCTGATCTTCCTCTCCCTCTTTTGGGGCCTGGATTTCACTAAGGGGAATTAAAGAAATAATTGTGTCAAATGGATGTGAAAAGCTTAGTCCTCCAGTAAAGACTGAAGGCAGAGATGCCACCAGCCCCTTCCACCCCTGACAGCCCTTGGGATGCCTCTGGAACCAAAAAAAACAACCACAAGAGCAATTCAAACCTTCCTGGTCAAAGGGAGGGTGTCCCACAAAGTCCTTCCCTGGGAAATAACTTTGCATTTGCAGGAAGACACAAGGGCTCAGTTTTTATTTACACTGGAGGTGACACCTGAGCCCCCAGAAAGCTTTTCCAGGGCACAGCCTTGGCTGTGGAAACTGCTGCAAATGTGGGGACAACTGTGGCAGCACTCATCCAGTAAAAACATGGAAAACACTGGTGATACTCACTCTACACAAAGCTGTTACTACTCTATTTTTACAGATTCAGAGATCAACAAAACACATTCAAAATCATCGAAGTTGCAGAGAATTAATTTTAGAAGTGTTTTTGCTCTAGGATCTGAGGTAATTTCCTCTTTTTTTTTTCACTCCTGCTATGGAACTAATACCTGAGACACTCGGATGTGACCTTGCACAAGTCATTTTATGAGCTGGAAAATGAGAAGCTTCAGTCCTGCCCCTGCTTGTCCTTGGAGTCTGGAGCTCTCTGAGGTGAGGGCTGTTTGTGTGGGGACTGAAACAACCCAGCTGTGACCTAAGCTGGGCCTTCAGCTGCTTTGGCCTCCAATAGACAAGAAAAAAAAGCAAAAAAAAAAGCAGGAGAATAAATTCCAGTCAAATAAATAAAAAAATATCCAGACAAATAAATATAGCCCTGGGATCGTGTCCTCAGGCCCTGGAATGGGGTGGTGGTGGAGTCCCCATTCCGGGAGGGATTTAATGTGGAATCATGGAATGGTTTGGGTGGGAAGGGACCTTAAATCACCCAGTGCCACCCCTGCCATGGCAGGGACAGCTCCCACTGTCCCAGGCTGCTCCAAGTCCTGGCCTTGGGCACTTCCAGGGATCCAGGGGCAGTCACAGCTCCTCTGAGCTACTGTGCCTCTCCACAGCATTTTCTGACAATTTTCTATCTAATTTTTCTCTTTTCATTTCCATTTTAATTTCTAAAACCAGCACTCCCCAATTCTTACCCGAAGTACTTAAACTTTTTGCAGCAGGACAACATGGGTCAGCGTGAGAAGGAGCTCCAAAGTCACCCACACAACACAAACATCTTGGGTTTAACCAGGTAGAACTCTCTCCCACACTGTCCATCCTTCCCTGGGAGGGTGTGAGGAGCTGGGATGGAATTCCCAGAGCAGCTGTGGCTGCCCCTGGATCCCTGGAAGTGCCCAAGGCCAGGCTGGAGCAGCTTGGGACAGTGGGAGTTGTCCCTGCCCATGGTGGCACTGGGTGGGATTTAAGGCCCCTTCCCACCCAAACCATTCCATGATGATTTTATTGTTCTACCCAAAATTGTAAAGTTAATTCAGCAAAGCCTGGAGTTCCTCCCCTGTGAGAGCTGGGAGTGTTCAGCGGGTTTTGGGCTCTAGGCCTGGTTTAGTTTCCCAGTATTGACTTCTCAAGCCCCACCCCACAGATCTCCACTCCAAACGTAATAAATGTTGCATCCAAGCAGCCACACACTTCAAACAAAGCTCCTGTTACAAGCACAATTTACATAAATCCCCAGCTAAGGGTGGAGGACAAAAGATTTAGCGGTGGGAATTTAAGGAATGCAAATCCTCCCTGTCGAAGTCCAAGTGACACTGGAGAGGTTCCCAGCTCAGCAGCTTTGCTGGAGCACAGGTG
>NC_031790.1:989111-1000778 GCF_001522545.3 Parus major
CTGAAATGCAGAGATATTCTGGCCTGCATGAAAAAGGTGTTTTCCAGCATGCCCTGCCCACTTTTCCTCTGACAGCCACCACTGATGTTCAGCTCCGCCCTCAGGCATCCAAAAATGCAAATGCAGGTACCCACATTGCAACCTGGATTATTTGTATTTGATATTTCTTTGGCACTGCATTGAATTCTGTCGGTTTTACTTATGTTGAAAATGTCTGGGAGTTAATTAGCTGTGATTATCACACAAGAAAGTTCGATTAAAAATAGCCAGAGTTTAGAATTCAGCCTGGGCTTCTGTTTTTTTGTAGGTGCAGCCATCAAAACCTAGGTTTTTAGCCAAACATCAATAAAAATCGTTATTCTGGAAATTGGAGAGTGCAGCAGTAGGGATGTAACCTCGCCATATTCCCCCTGGAATCGGGGAGCTTTCAAGGATTTGGACTGGGGTCTGAGTGAACACCGTGTGACCTCATTTCCAGAGTGCTTTTCTCTCTCTCTCACCTCTCCTGTGTTAAACACTCTCACACATTCTCAATTCCTTGCTCTGCCTCCCAACAGGACACCTCAGACAAGCTGGAATCCAGCCCAACATGATCTCTAGGATGTGACACCTCCCTACCAAGCAATTCCAGGAGGGAATACCAAGTTCTGTGCCCAACTGCTCCAGTATTTCCCTCTGTGCTGACCGCAGCGGCCTCATTGCAGTGCAGACTCCTCGGGGATCAGGCAGAGATGCACTCAGAATCACCAGATGGAATCACCCATCTCAGCTTGAAACAATTCCCTGGTGCTTGTTCAATCAAAGTTTGGCCACCCAGGTTTTGGGAACAGGTCTGCTCTGTGCTGGAAATATGTTGAGTTTCTTCTTCACGCTCATTTTTGGAAGATGGATCCCTCACCATCCATCATCCTGCAGAGCAGGAAAGTCTTTTGGAGACTCAGGAATGGCTGTGGATGTCTGGGTGACTCACTGCCAGAATTCCCAACAGGAGACAGGGATGTAATCTATGGAAGGGCTGGCGAGCCCAGCAGCCTCTGGGGAGAAGTTTGGATGGAGTGGAGTTTGTTTTATCCCTGAAAGGAGATGGTGCAAAGGCTCACTCTGTGACAGGAGCCTCAGACAAATGACTGCTCCTGAAGAGCCTAAAACCTAGATCCTGGCAGGGAAAATGATGCATTTCTGAGTCTCAGCTGCTTCAGTCTGGACACCTTGGCTTTATCCAGGCAATGTTTAGACACTGCAGTTAAAACCCCTCAGTTCTGGTGCCTCTGTTTCCAAGCAGGAGGAACACTCTGGTTTGAGAACTCAACACCTGCTCCATCCCTCCTGCTGGGGGCTGCCAGGGGACACCCAGCCCTGCCCTGCAGGGGACACATTTCTCTTTTTAAACAATAAAAACACAGCATGAATATTCTCTGCTTGTTGAACACGGTCTGGTTTCACATTTGCTGGTGATCGCTAATCCAGGTAAGCTGATTCCTGTGGAAGTGCTTGCCCAGTTAATGACTACATGAATTAATTACACACAACTTCAGGAGCTGTCCATATGAGTGGAAAGCCGGAGTTACAAAACGTGGAAGCGATGTTTTCTCATTAGCGCTAATATTTAGTCTCAGAGCACCATGACTTCATTGGTGAATTAGCATCAGAGCTGTTGATAAATCAAATTCAGAGTTCATTTCCAAGCCGATCATAATTTAGAGTAAAAATAAGCAAGATGTTCTGTGGTAGCGCGGCGATTAGCGGAGCACGCGGCTTCACCTCAGAGACAGATTGATTGGGCACATTAGGCAGACAGAGCTGGGATAAACAATTCCAGCGCATTTCACGCCGCTGAAAAATCACAGGCAACAGCCCTGGAACATCTCTTTGGAGGCAGCACAGAAAAATATCCCTGTTCAGGAAAATGCCCCATCAAACATTCCCATCAAACCCATTCTGAGGGACAAACGCAGGCGCTGAGCTTAGCGCTGAAATATGAGCGGGTCTGTGTGCTCTGCTTCCACTTGGAACAAACACAAAAGTGCCTGTCTGCTTTTTGGAACAGGCCTTCTGTTCTGCAGCCCGTGTTTCCTCAGGTAATTCTCATATTGATTAGAAAAAAAAGAAAAATCAAAATCTCATTTATTGGAACATTTAGGCGCTTGGGCTCTGAGGAGGCTTTGTGAGCTCTGCTGTCACTGAGATGGTCCCTGTGACATCTGAGCAGCTCAGGAAATCTGCCAGCTGCAATTTCACAGCTTTAGGTGAAGGTCTTCAAACCCCATAATTAGCCCAGGATTTCTGAGAGCTGCAAATCCCATGGGAGCTCCATGGGTTGGTGCCTCCGTTAAGCACAAAGGGTGGAGCAGGAGCCCTTGGGTAGCTGGGATTGGAGGTGCAGTTCCCACAGTCAATCTCCTGCAATTTCATTGCCAATTTACTTCCCACTGCAGACAGAATCCATGGCTGGGCCTCCTCTCTCCTCCAAAATCACATCCGTGGTCTTTGCAGCTGGGGTCGAGGGAGGAGGTGGCAGCCTCAGGCTGGAGAAAAGGTCCCATGGGCATTGAGCCACTGCCCCCAAATCAGGAGTTCCAGAAGAAACACCAACAATCTGTCAGTTCTCTACAGGAAACCCAGGACAGCCTGCTGAACATCCTCCAAGGGCTGGTGTTCCACGGGGATGGGGCAGTTCCTGCCCTGTTCCACAGGGATGGGGCAGTTCCTGACCTGTTCCATGGGGATGGGGCAGTTCCTGATCAGTTCCACAGGGATGGGGCAGTTCCTGATCAGTTCCACAGGGATGGGGCAGTTCCTGATCAGTTCCACAGGGATGGGGCAGTTCCTGCCCTGTTCCACAGGGATGGGGCAGTTTCTGATCAGTTCCACAGGGATGGGGCAGTTCCTGATCAGTTCCACAGGGTTGGGGCAGTTCCTGATCAGTTCCACAGGGATGGGGCAGTTCCTGACCAGTTCCACGGGGATGGGGCAGTTCCTGACCAGTTCCACAGGGATGGGGCAGATCCTGATCAGTTCCATGGGGATGGGGCAGTTCCTGATCAGTTTCACAGGGATGGGGCAGTTTCTGCTCAGTTCCACAGGGATGGGGCAGTTCCTGACCTGTTCCATGGGGATGGGGCAGTTCCTGATCAGTTCCACGGGGATGGAGCAGTTCCTGAACTCCTGAGCGCTTGTACACACAAACAAACTGGAATATAAATCCAAGTGTTGCACAGAGTTAAGCTTGTCCTAAATAAAGCCCAGCTTTTCCTTGGATTCCCTTCTCTTCAGGCTGATTTCCCTTGTCTTACTCTTATTCCTTCTGTAATAATTCTACAAATGGATCCTATGAGCATCCTGAATCCACTGCTGCCCAGGGAAGCTGGGGCCACCCCTGGATCTCTGGAAGTGTCCAAGGCCAGGCTGGACGGGGCTTGGAGCACCTTGGGATAGGGAAAGTGTCCCTGCCCATGGCAGGGGTTGGAACAAGATGGTTTTAAACCATTCCATGATTCTGCAGTTCCATATCCCACCCTGAGCTCCACTCACTTAGACTTGGATCCTGCCAGTCCAAATCAAACTCTTTGGAAGCAAGCCTGAAACGTTTTGCAGAATGATGGGGTTGTGCATAGGATGGCTTCTTTAATGTATGGAATGGAAACCTTTTCCTTATAAAAACCTAAACTGGAGATAAAAGGCTGTTTTTGGCATGTCTCAGGCCCCGTCCTAGTGAAAAAAGTTGGTGTCAGTGGAAATTTGAAGCCTAAATTCTACAGAATTATCATTAATCTTGTTCAATTCTTGTATTTCTGTGGGAATGGGATCCCAAAATTGGCATGGACTGACAGAAGAGAGGTCTTGGTATGGAAAATGTAGAGAAACAACACAGGAGACACAGGACAAAAATGCTGCAGCTCCCAGTTCCTTCTCCAGGCCCTATTAAAGGTCTATTTGTAGTTCATAAAAAGCCAACTGATAATTAATAACTACAGGAATTAAACAAACATCGTTGTGTTAGATGTGATTAGAGGCATATTAACCTAAGAAATTGCACATCTTGGTAATAGGCAATTTAGGAATCCATGGGATTGTATAATACTTTGTAGAATTGGTCAATTTAATACAAACTGAATTAAAATACAGCTATTAATTTCTAATTTGAGATGAAAATATTCACCAACTTTTAAACCATCTGCAGGCCAGACTGGGTACACCAAGGAGAGAACTTTTTGATTTATTGGGTCATCCTTGCTGAGTGCATTCCAGGTTTTAAAGCCCTGTAATGTCACCCTGACAGTTCCAATGACACTGTAAACTGGATTTGAAGCTTTCCTCGCTTTCCCTACAGATAAATTCCTAATCCCTCTCTCCAATCACACAAATGCCTTCCCCTTTAAAGCAGAACCTCTCCACGGACTCTTTAACTGAGTGTGTTTTTCTAGAGATCAGGAGAAAAATCATCCACACCCCACTGCTCCCTCCATGGGCAGATTTGATCTTTCAATCAGGAAATGAAAAGGTTTCCCTAAAGGAAACTCCCAGAAAGAAGAAAAAGCCTTCTCAGCCTTGTTATTGTTCCTTGGGCAAAATATGTCTTTTAAATGGCTTGATCTGTTTTTTATGGCATCTCTGGCTCCTGACAAAAAGCCCCACTGATGAAAAACTCGGCATGAGATGCACAGGAACCTTTGATTTTCTGCTGCGGAGGGCCAATCAAATAAACAAACTATCTAGATATTCTAATTAGAAAGCCATTAATAATTGCTTTGAGTGCTCTTGGGATCGTTTCCTATGGATAGGGATGGAAGCCTGGGGGTCAAACAAAGCTTGGGGACAGCAATGAGTCCCTCAAAAACTCAAATGAGTTCCTTATCCACAGGTAAAAGAATCTCCTTGGGAGTCTCTCCAGATATTTGGGGGGCCCAGATGCACAGACCTTCCAAAATTGAAGCCAAATCAGCTTTTATGTAGACACTAAAAGCTCTTTTAGTTTTCTCCAGGAATTTGTGCTCCCCACTCATGGCAGAGTTTGAACTCAACATCTCAGGCCAAGCCAAAGGCGCCTCCAGCCCAAGGGAGCACAAAGAAAGAGCAGAGAAGGCATCAAGAATCCCATAACGACTCCCCCAGAGCATTCTCCTGACCTCCAGCACTCCCAGCTTGCTGAATTCCTGCCATTGCGACCCCAAAATTCTATGGAGCTGGACCTTCCATGGTATCCCAGAGCCTGGAGCATCCTCACGTCTGGGGCCAGAGCATCATGTGGGGAATGGGGCGCATTGCTCTTCAAAAAAAGAATTATGGCAATAAAGGAAAAGGTGCAGTTGCTCTTCCATGCAGTGATCCCAAAGATGGCAACCTGCTCCCTCCATTACTCCCAACAAATAAATCCAGGATTTAATAGGAACATCTGATAATGTTGCTGCCACAGTGACAGATGAAGGCACTGCAGAATAAGTGGAATAAGTCTCTGTCTCATATTCAAACACTGCTTTTCATTAGATCTGCCCAGAATTGATGGGCTGCAAAAGAGCTCTCCAGGAATTGATGGCTTCTCCAAAGGTTTTTAAATACTGTTTCAAGTTGTGCATTGATCCTGTACATCAAGAGAACAAAACCGTGTTTCCAAAAGCAGGGGCTACATGACTCAAATTGTACAATATTCTGTCCCGAAGACATGAGAAGGTATAAACAAGACACATCATGACTGGTGATTAAACCCACACCAGTGCGAGAAGGGATAAAAGAAATGGGAATTTTTCCTTCACTGTTATCTATTTATGCTATGCCTTAAAGGTTTTGAGAGTAGTCAGGTGAGTCTCAACCCATTTTGATTAAAAAAAAAAGCTTAGAACCACATTTGTAGTTGGCACCAATTCAATTTAATATGCCATTATTAAATGGAATTAATAATTATTAATAAATGGAATTTTAAATTATTAATTATTAAGTTAATATTATGATATAACAGTACCATATTGTGGCAATATTAATAATACAAACAATGTCCAGCCTCTGCACCTCCACCAAACTCTTAAGAGGATAAAGTCCTGCTGTGCCATCATTTGAAATTCAATGTTCAACGCTGGCCTAAGGGAGCAGAAAATTTGGGTTTTTTCAGTTGTCTCAAGGGGTTGTTCTTTACAGAAAACGGGTGTCAAAGGAAGGAATGAGTGGAGAGAAAAGGAGAGAGATGCTCCTGCTGCTGTTGTTTCACCTGAGCTGGGGCAGCCTCTCCTCACCCAGAGCTGCTGAGCAGGAACGTCTGGAACTCAGGAAGGAGAAGCACACAAAATCTCACTGGTTTTACATTTGCTGGTGATCGCTAATCCAGGTAAGCTGATTCCTGTGGAAGTGCTTGCCCAGTTAATGACTACATGAATGAATTACACACAACTTCAGGAGCTGTCCATATGAGTGGAAAGCCGGAGTTACAAAACGTGGAAGAGATGTTTTCTCATTAGCGCTAATATTTAGTCTGAGAGCACCATGACTTCATTGGTGAATTAGCATCAGAGCTGTTGATAAATCAAATTCAGAGTTCATTTCCAAGCCGATCGCGAGTGGGAGCTGAGCACAGCCCGAGGAAGTTTCTGCGGAGGAAACAGGGAGAGAGATTCCCTCCAGAGGCAGAGAAGGAAGAAGTTGAGCGCTCTTGGATGCAGCCAGGAGAGGGCTGCAGAGCACCTGAGAGCGCTGAGCTCTCTGCTCACACTCTGCGGGCTCGGGGCTCCGCCAGAGCCAAACCCACACCACGATCGCTCATCAGCAAACACAGCCGCTGTCCTCTCGGGCCGGTCCTGGGGCTCAGGCACAGCCGTGGCGATGGGTGGAAAAGAAAAGGTTCAGAAAATCCATCAGGAAAGTCAAATCTGCCCTGGGAGCCGGGTTTGGGAGTATCTGCTGCTCACTCCAGGGAGAGGCAGCTCCTCTGAACAGCCTCTCGCCCAGCCAGGCACAAACCAAAGGGGCTCCAGCCACCCTGGGGTTTTCTAAGCTGGTTCTGTCTGGGCAAGGCAGTGCCAGCGTGTCCAAAGGGATCAGCCAACAGGGAATTCCGCTTTTTCAGAGTGCAGCTTTTCCATGGGGGAACATGGGGCTGCAGCTGTTAACAGCCTCTGTGTGGGATAATCCCAGAATCCCAGAGGCTTTGGGTTGGAAGGGATCTCAAAGCTCATCTCTGACACGGGCAGGCACAACTTTTCTAGACGAGGCTGCTCCAGGTCTGGTCCAGCCTGGCCTTGGACACTCCCAGGGATCCCAGCTTCTCTGGGAATTCCATCCCAGCCTGTCCTCTCCATCACAGGGAGGAATTTCTTTCCTTTCCTGGCTCTGCACCTGGAACAAGCGCCCACTGCCTGCTGCAGTAAGATCCAGGTGCAATCCTGACCTGCTCCCTGCCTGCACGAGGGCGAAACACCGGGAGAAGAAATCTAAAGATAAACAAACCTCTCATCATCCAAAATCTGCCGTTTGCTGTGCCCAGAGGCCTTGACAAGAGCTGGAGCTGCTCTTGGTACCCGGCGCTCGTGCACTCAGCGAGCCCTTGCCCTGCAGAGCTTGTACTCCAGACAGGAGTGACAGATGAAGGGTGGGAGAAAGGAAAATAGCAAACAAGAAAAAGATCTCGCACAGATTGAGGGACAGATTTCTCCACGAGCTAAATACATGAATACAGAGCTTTTATCCCCAAATGACTCCCCTCGTCACGTGGCCACGGCGGCTCCGTGTGTGTTTGGGAGTGGAGGCAGCCCAGGAGGAGCAGATCTGAGGAGCACAGGAGCTGGTGGTGAGCACACGACGTCCACACATCCACCCTGCGAGCTCTGACACCAAACGGGCTCCCAGCAGCTCTCAGCAGCAGCAGAACCGGCCTTGATGCTCCCCCAGAGCGAGAGAGATGTTACAGTGGGAATCAATCTTTCCTGTATTGAATATTTGTGTGTTTCCCTAACCCATGAGTTTCCTACTGGATTTTTGGCTGGGGCTGATGTTAATGGAGTCCTTGGATGTCGGGCTCTGTTGTGTGGGGTGGCCCACAGTGACCACAGTGACAAAAGACCTTCTGGGGGTCACCAGAAGGGACTTTAGAACTCTCAGAATCTCAAATTCTTGTCCCAGTGTTGTAAATCAAAAGGGCCATAAAATACATTAGAGAAACTCCTCCAGTTCAGGAAAAATAAATTATTAAATTGTTTTGGCAGCCCAACACTGAAAATTTTATTTTATCTCCATCAAATTCATCTGGTTTTATCCTTCATCAAATCAACAGGACTTAAGGCCAGGCTGGATGGGGCTTGGAGCACCCTGGGACAGCGGGAGTATCCCTGCCATGGCAGGGGTGGCACTGGATAACCTTAAAGGTCCCTTCTACCCAAACCATTCCATGAGGGTTCTCCCACTCATATAAACAAAAACTGGGGAAAGGAATGGAGCTGGGGAAGGGAACGGAGCTGGGGAAGGGGCTGGAGCCCCAGGAGGGGCTGAGGGAGGTGGGAAAGGGCTCAGCCTGGAGAAAAGGAGGCTCAGGGGGAGTTTCTGGCTCTGCACAACTCCCTGACAGGAGGGGACAGCCGGGGGGATTTGGGATCTTATCCCAGGGAACAGGGACAGGAGGAGAGGGAAGGGCCTCAGGCTGGGCCAGGGGAGCTCAGGGTGGACAGCAGCAGGAATTTCCCCATGGAAAGGGCTGTAAAGCATTGGAAGAGGTTGTCCAGGGTGTGGTGGAACCCCTGTCCCTGGAATTGTTCAAACACCGTGTGGCTGTGGCACTTGGGGCCGTGGTTTGGTGGGGACTATGGTGACAACTGGATCTGATCTTAGAGGCCTTTTCACCCTCAACAATTCCATGGTTCTATTTAAGTATCCATCAATTTCCCTGTAATTGTGGGGCTCCCCTCCTTATCCTTCACCCTGGAATGAAACACACGGACTTGCACCAAAACACAAAAGCCACCAGAAGGCCCAAGACCTGCAGGGACCAGCCTGAGGAAGAGCCTTGGAACCTTCATCTCTGTATTACAACGACGGCACCATGGCAGGACGAGGGACAGGGAGTGACAAAGTCCTGCCAAGCGCTGGTGCCTGGCTGGACAATGGCTGACACGATTCCCCTGTCCCTCTTTGTGCTGCAGGGCTGGAGCGAGTACAGCTTCAAACCTTTCCTACAACCCAGGCACAATGGGATGCAGCCATTCCCATCCCATGGAAAAAAGGGACCGTGCCATTGACAGCCCCCGCGCCCTTTGAGAGCAGAACAAAGCCTCCAGCACTCCCTGACAGCCCTGATCCACCGGGGGCTTTGTGGGCAGGAACAAGAACAGTTTTATGGACTTGTAAAGGGGAAAAAAATGATCTGCTGGAAATGAGTCTCTTGCAGTAAGTGCTGGGAATAATGAGCAGCTGCAGCGCTGCCTGCGGAAGGTGAGGCTGAGGAAACGCAGCCTTAATGTGCACGGAAAGCAGGAACGGGGCAGGCTCCAAGAGGTTTATTGGGCATGATGGAAACATTTGGTTGTCAAAGGGAGCATAAAAAAAAATGAAATAAATAAGACAGGCTTAGGTAGGACACGTTATTTAAGCACATATTTATCTATCAGAAAGCAAACAGCTGCAGGTTGGAGGGGAGGGTGTTCAACCATGGCTCCAGCAGAGCCTCCACCAGATGGTTTGGGGCTGACAAATGAGGGCGTGAGCTTTGAGGGATGTTTTTCCTCCTTTTGCCTGGGTATCAATACAAAAGGAAGATAATGAAGTGCGTGTCTATGTGTGTATATCCCTCCAGATGTTCTTCTCGAGGGGTCTGCTGTGACTCCATGACACAAATGACAGCTGGAATCTGTCGTGTGCAGACCTCTTGTGCTGGGACATTGACCCTCATAAAACCATGGAATAACCTGAGCTGGGAGGGATCCCCAGGGATCACTGATCCAAGCCTTGGCCCTGCACAGACACCCCAAATTCCCAGCCTGGACATCCCTGGCAGCTCGTGGAATCCAAGGTTTCACTGAGATTTCTGCTGCCTCCTCCAGGTGGCAACAGCTGGGAAAACCCAGTCCTCTATTCCCTACCCAGCAATGGGGTAATGGAATTGCCCAGGTTGGACCTTCCTGCAGCCCACCTGGGTGGAGATTGAACCTGGCACCCTGGATTCCTGAGCCAGACAAGGGAAGCTCCCCAAGGAAAACTTTGGCTGGAAAATACTCTGTGTCAATGAGGCAAAACACGACTAATTTGGTGCTCCTGAAGTTTTATAGTGCAATTCCAAGGAATTTCTCCTCCTCTGTAGCTAAAGCTGGTGAGTAAACAGTTCCTTATAGCTGCCTTTAGTTCATTTACTGTCTAGATGGGAAATGTGTTTTTCAGGAAATAAACCCAAACCAGTCACCTATTTCAACCTATGGAAAAGTTACTGCCACCATTAGGAGCTCACAGGCTCTTCCAGGGAAATTGGACCTGGACAGAAGAATGTGCAGTGCATTTTTGGAATATCAGAATTATCCTTTCTTCAGGGCTCCTGTGAAATTAAAACGAGCAGGGTGAAATTTGGGGGGGGTTACTTGAAAATTCAAGGCTGTTTTGAATCTGTGCTCCAAACCATTGAAGGGTTTAGTGATTCCTGCTTTAATCTGGAGCTGTCTGGGGGCAGCACAAGGAGCTGTTCTGAGGATCAGGCACAACAGAAATGACCACAACATGTTCCAGATGTCAGGGCCACATCACACAGCCCAAAATCCAAGATAAGAAGCCACAACATCCTTTTATCAATGAGAAGTTGTTCTCTAGGGAATAACAACACAGATGGAGCTCCTGTCTCCAGCTCAGGGTGGTCTCATCCACGGAGTTTCCTACACCACAAACCTCTCTAAAAGCCTCGAGGTGGGATTTGCTGATTCGTGATTTTATTCCAAAACCAGAGCTATGTGAAGCTTTTCCTTTAACACTTCCCGGGGAGATTCTGGAGTGGATAAACAGCTGGATAAAAACAGAAACTCTCTTCAACTGTTCTGTATCTTTGGGTTTTTTTTTTCCAGTACTTCTGTATTTTTTTTTACTTTCAGGAATTGCATCGAAGTTCCTGCATCTCTTCCGTGGAGTCACCAGATTTTGGTGCCTGTTTTACCAACTGTCAGAGCAGGGATGCTCCAGAGGCACCAAATGCAAAACCTGCTGCTCCTGCCTGGCCCAGCTCCCCAGGACAGCATTTCTCCTCTCAGATTGAGGAGCCAATAACACAATTCCAGAGCAGCAAAGGCAGGAAGCAGGAGAACAAAACCCGAGTGCAATTAAGGAAAGCAGCGTGAGCCCCTCAGTGCTGGGGAGCATCGCCAAGTGTCACAGCACCCACTGGGACATTGCCAAACAGCTGATTCCAGCCTGTTCCAGCTGATTCCAGCCTGTTCTCGCTGATTCCAGCCTGTTCCAGCTGATTCCAGCCTGTTCCAGCTCAGTCCAGCCTGTTCTGGCTGATTCCAGCCTGTTCTGGCTGATTCCAGCCTGTTCCAGCTGATTCCAGCCTATTCCAGCTGATTCCAGCCTGTTCTCGCTGATTCCAGCCTGTTCCAGCTGATTCCAGCCTATTCCAGCTCAGTCCAGCCTGTTCTGGCTGATTCCAGCCTGTTCCGGCTGATTCCAGCCTGTTCCAGCTCATTCCAGCCTGTTCCAGCTCATTCCAGCCTGTTCTGG
>NC_031790.1:1000853-1003532 GCF_001522545.3 Parus major
CTATTCCAGCTCAGTCCAGCCTGTTCTATCTCAGTCCAGCCTGTTCCAGCCTATTCCAGATCATTCCAGCCTATTCCAGCTCAGTCCAGCCTGTTTGGCTGATTCCAACCTGTTCCAGCTGATTCCAGCCTGTTCCAGCTCATTCCAGCCTATTCTAGATAATTCCAGCCTATTCTAGATCATTCCAGCCTATTCCAGCTCATTCCAGCCTGTTCCAGCTCATTGGAAAAGAACATTTCTAGAATAGCAACAACCCAGACAGTTTAAAAACACGCGCTGATCTTGGAGATTCTAAAAATACACCGTTCAAGATATTTATTCTTCTTACTCCCCTTCCAGCCAGAGAGGGGCGGAGAGGGCACAGCGAGGCCGGTTTGGGGTTTCTCCCTGACATCATTTGGGGTTTTTTCTGCAGCCACTGGAATGAGAAACGTCCCTGAGCTGCAGACTGAGCTGTGCCTCAGGCTGTGTCCAGCAGGGAGAGCCTGGCAGGGATGTTGTGGTCACTGGGTCACACCTGCAGCCGTGGGGGCAAAGAACCAGTGACCACTTGGAATCCTGGAATATCCTGGGTTGGAAAGGACCCCCAGGGATCAGAGTCCCACTCCTGGCTCTGCACAGAGCCCCCCAACACTCCTCCCCTGTCCTGAGAGCATTCGGGGCCGTGCCCATTCCCTGGGCAGTGCCAGCACCCTCCAGGGGCAGCTCTTGCTCGTAAACCTTTGGAATTTGTGTCATGGGAGCATGGAACAACTTGTCTGCTCCCCACAAGCCCCTGCCAGCAGCCGAGGCTTCCTGCAGCCTGACATTCATTCCACGGGCACATCCTCCCACCCAACAATGGCTTTTCACTGAACAATCTCCCAACAACAACCACTTTGAGTATAATTAAGTAATTAATTATATTTTCTAATCTATTAAGCCTTGATTGCTTATCAAAGCATTCAGCTGGATCATTTTCCTCTTGTCATTTCCAATTAATTTTATTATTATTTTTTTTATTTTTTTTTAAGCAAAGGAAAAAGTCTCTCAAACTTCCCAGGGAATCAGGAGCTTCACTGGAGCAGAAAGAGGAATTGTTGATTATTTTTTTCCCCACTTTTGGCTTACTAAGGAGGGATGTGCTTATTAACAAAATATAAAAAAATACCAAGACTTTCTCAAATGCCTGAAACTCACAGAGCTCTGTCAAAGACCCTGGGATTATGCTGCTTTGGGAGTCCTGGGGATCCAGGCCACATTTCAGTCTGGATTGGTAAAAATCACAAAATCCCAGACTGGTTTGGGATGGGAGGGACAGCAGAGCTCCATTCCCACCCTCTTCCATGCCAGGGACACTTTTCACTCTCCCAGGCTGCTCCAAACCCTGTCCAGCCTGGTCTTGGACACTCCCAGGGATCCAGAGGCAGCCACAGCTTCTCTGGGAATTCCATCCCAGCCCCTCCCCACCTTCCCAGGGAGGAATTCCTTCCTCAAGAACAATGAGTACATATTCTGCAGTTTAATCACAAAATAACTTTTTTTTTCCCCCATTAATTTGTCCTGTGAGTTTAGGCAAGCACAGAAAACAAGTGAATATCCAATAAAGGGGAAGAAAAACTCCTTGCAGATCCTTATTGCCTTTGGGAAAGAATTGTTTGGGAGAAAACCCACACAGATGTGGGGAATCACTGTTCCAATGAACTTTTTTTACCTTATTTTAGTGTCATGAGACACTTAATGAGATGGAGATTATTTGCTTTAACAACACAGCCTGCTCTGGCCTCACAGAGAAAAAAAATGAATGTATGAAAGAAATACCAGGTAAATGAACCAGTTTTCCTTCTCCTTTTCCAGTAGGATCAGGACTTTTTTTGCTCATACAATCCCATGGAAGGAAGATGAGTGATTGCTCAGTTCCTTGTGGGAATCTAATCCAGCTGTGATGGACAGCACAGCCACAGCTGGAGCGTTCTGGGTTACACAAAGGGGGAACCACAGTGTGCCACACATAAATACACAGCACAGAATTGTAATCTCCAATAATTCCATGGATAAATGCAACAGAAAAACACCAGGTTGTGATTACAGGACGAGGAACTGCAAAATACACAAAATAAGATGTAAAGCATCGTTATGAGAGGGGAATTTACACCTGGTGGAAGAGAACAATCTCAGTTTTGTTGGTGTGGAGCCAAAATTTCCCTGCTGACCGTGTTGGGAGGGCTCAAGATGTGCTTGGGTTGGTTTTTCCCTAATGAGTGAGGTCAGGATTTCTGGGGAGCACAGGAGTGGGGACAGAGCTGTTTCCATCCAGCACGGCAGCTCACCTCCCTCTGCCCTGGCAGTGCGCTCCTCTCCCGCTGTTTCTGCAATTGCACCTTCTCATCTCAGCCCCGGGATGCTTTTCCTAAGGTCACTGCAGCTTTTCCTCCTTCCTGACAGGGATAAAAGTCTCTGCAAATCCAGCACGTTCCATGGGCAAAGGGCTAAAGGTGCCCAACGTCATCTGGGAGAGAGGAGCCCTGGAGAATTCCCAGCTGGGAGCTGCTCCCTCCCACATAAAGCACGGAATAAAGTGGGCAAAATGAACTGTGGCCGCCTCCGAGGATAATGATTGGGAAAGACGCTTTGGAAAATCAAATGGAATGTGAGCCACGCTCTCATGGGCCAGCACTGCTGCCTGTGACTGGCTGCAGG
>NC_031790.1:1004051-1007432 GCF_001522545.3 Parus major
GGATGGTGTTCACACCCAGGGGATGGTGTTCACACCCAGAGGATGGTGTTCACATCCAGGGACTGGTGTTCACACCTAGGGGATGGTGTTCACACCCAGGCCATGTTCACACCCAGGCCATGCTCACACCCAGGCCATGTTCACACCCAGGCTGTGCTCACACCCAGGCCGTGCTCACACCCAGGCCGTGCTCACACCTAAAGCTTTGCAGGCCGATTCCACCTGGCTGCTCCCAGCCCTTCTGCACCCCGGTGTAACCCCGAGCATTCCAACATTTGGACTCCTTCCCTCCTGTGTGATCCCAGGGAACACCCACAAGGACTGACTTCAGTGCCTGCAGGTTCTCCCCTCAGACTGGCCATTTCCCGAGCCCCCAGGACATGTGGCAATTTAACACCCAGACAAGGCTCTCAGTGACACCCATTTTCTGCTCTAAATGGCCCATTACACGTCCTTAATTAACCTATTTATTTTTAAGTTTATGAGTTAAAGTATAATTCTTTAATGTATTCATTAATATATTAATACATAATATATTATGGATATCCTAAAGAGCGCTGCAAGGTCCAAATCTCTTCAATTAAGATTTGAGCAGTGTGGAACCTTCTCCACTTCACTGTGGGCTTCAACCTGGGCCTGGAATGGCCAGGCCAGGGGAAGATCATGGAAGGACAAATTCCAGGCATGGGTTGTCCAGGGGTAAAATCACCTGAGATAAAGGAAAGAAGGGACAGACCCAGGGATTTTCTCTTTTCATATCTCTCACCAGCCCAACATGGAATTCCACACCCTGTGATGGAGTGGGGTTGAAGCCAAAATTTTCCCAGGTCAGTGTGGAAAATCCAGTGCTGTGCAAGGAGACAGCAGGGCCTTTTTCTCCTCTTGCCTGGAGAAACCAAATATCCAAATGGGATCATCCAAATGTCCGTCCTCTTCTCCCCTTTCCCCCCAAACAGGTTTCCCACAGCTCTTCCAGTTTTCCCTCAAGCACCAGTTCCATTTTGGCTGTTAATGACCCCAAGATCTGTCTCAGGCTAAAAAAAATGAAACTCTTTTCAGTTCCATCTTGCAGGAAAACCAGTGGAAACAACAATCAAACTGAAAACTTTCTCAAGAAAAATCATCAAATCCATGGGATTCAACTTGGAGGGGAAATTCATCTCTCTGTCAATACAGCACAAACAGGTTTGCTCATCCTTCTCCTGGGGTATCGAAAGTCATTCATTCCAAACCAGATCCATGGATGTATTGCCATTTCCAGCTGCTAAAACAATGCTCCAGACAGGCACTAAACTGACTCTGGACAGTAAATAAATTTCCTGCCTTATTGACTGAGGTGAATACAAAGAGATGAAGCACTAAATCCTGCCCACGGCGTGCCAGCTCTAATCTTAACTTGTCATGCCAGCGAAAATTCTATCCTGCTCAGGCCAAGCCAATTCTGCCTCCAAAACATCCGTAATAAACAAGCTGGGGAAGGTTTGGTTATTTGTGGAGTCTGGGTGAAGCTAGGGCTGCCTGAGAGGAGGTTGGGGTGAGCTGGGGTCGGTCTCGAGTCGGTCTCAATCTCAGACAGGATGAGAGGAAACGGCCTCAGGGTGTTCCAGGGGAGGCTCAGGTTGGATTTTGGGAATGCGTTTTCCACTGGAGGAGGGGGTCAGGCTTTGGAAGAATTTGTCCCGGGGAATTGGTGGAGTCAGCATCTCTGGGAGTGCTCAGGAGGAACCTGGATGTGGCACTTGGGGACAAGGTTTAGGGGTGGAGATGGAGCTGCTGGGGTGGCTGGGAGATCTTGAAGGTCTCTTCCAATCTCGATAATTCTGCAGACCTTAAGCACAAATCTGTATCCAGAATTTCTCCATGCTGGAGAATCCCTCTGTTGCTCTGAGCAGCTTTCAAGGAGCATTTCAGCCTCAGAGGGAGAACCTGTGCAACTCTTAGAGTCCCACCTGAGCTCCTGCAGGTCACTGGGGTGGAATTCAGTCTGAAACGTGGTTTGGGGGTGTTAAAACCGTGAATAAACAAATAATGATCACTTCCATCCCTGCTGTGTCCCTCTATAATTTCATCCCACTGCTCCTTCCCACCCACAGGGACACCTGGCACTATTCCAGGTGCTCCAGCCTGGCCTTGGACACTCCTGGGGATCCAGGGGCAGCCCCAGCTGCTCTGGGAATTCCATCCCAACCCCTCACACCCTCACGGGGAGGAATTCCCTCCCGACATCTCTCTAAACTGAAGCAGAAACACAGCTTGGACAGCAGATGAACCAAAAATTTCCCAGATTTCCACCCATTTTCAGAGCTTTGCCCAGAAACCAAGGAACCTTTTCTTTGTCTTTTGCTGCTGTGCTGAAAACAGGGAGAAAATTTTGGGAATTCAGTCACTTGAACCATGAATTTAAAATGTGAGAAGAATTTAAAGTGTAAGACAATGTTCTTTTCTAGGCTGGCCCTGGAGGGTGGTTTGCTCTCAGTCACACGAGACTCACAGCTCAACCACACAGATAAAATAAAAAAACTGACAAATAAAATAAGAAAGTGACAAATAAACAGAAAAATTTGGGTGTTTTAGGTCACTGCAAAATACAACAGCTCCAGATCCAAATGTATCCAAATGCTTTTCTCTCCTCCCCGCTTCCCACACTGTTGTTCCAGCACAGCATCAGGAGGTGCAATTGGAGTATTTTCTTTCCTTTAATTAAAAAGAATTAATTAAAAAAATAAATCAAGACATAAAAATATTTAGATATAAAGAGAGAGCATTGCTCTCAAGCGACTGGACCTGCTCCTGGCTGGCCTTTGGGGCTTTATTGGGATTTATGTCACGGAATGGCAGAGTTTTTCAATCACATCAGCTAAGAGCTGGAGATAAGATAGAGCCAGAAAAGGAATTACATGGGATATACCCTGTATAATTTGGCTTTATGGCTGGGGAGAAAAAAAAATCCGAGGCAGTCACTGAAAGCCTGAGTGATTTTAAGATTTCAGCTTTAAAACAATTTATTTACTGGGGGGACAAAATTGGGATAAGGATTCACAAAGTTTCTCTTCAAAACTTGGAGCAGGTTGTCAGGCCTGCCTTAAGCTCTCCAAGCCCGGTTTAAATTTTGAGTGCCCACGAGCACGAAAGCAGCTGAGGTTGTTTGGGGGTTTGGAGATTTTTGGGGTTGGTTTTTGTGAAGGAGGCGACCCCACAGCTGGGAGGGGGCATTCAAATTCCTGAACATTTGGAAAACTCAGGGTAGGACAGAAATTCTAAAGGCTCAAGAGGGTTTTTTGGACAAAAGCCCTGATTTTTCTGAACTAGGCAGGTGAACGCTCCAAGGAAGGATGGAGGACACTCAAAAAGCTGCACCTGAGGCTCCCCGATGTTCTCCAG